>NW_022681455.1:130755211-130940211 GCF_009764315.1 Trachypithecus francoisi
GGAAGGACCAAGGCTGCATTGTGCCAGCGGGTGCCCATTCTGCCAGGGGAATTGGGACCTGCCCAGATGGTAGCACATGCAGGGTCCGTGAGTCAGCCCGGCTTGACCCCACTCTCTGGTCTGGCTTGGCTAGACGCGACGTTTGGTTTTCAGAGCTTCCTCTCCTCACAGAGACCTGGGAAGGGTTCAGGGCCCGGTGCTAGGCTCCACAACGCCTTCCTGCTTGGGCCCTGGGCCCCTAGTCCCAGCACAGACAGCCCCCTGTTCAGACATGTCCCATTGCTGCAGGGGGAGAGGCCCGAGGAAGGAGTGGCTGGGGGTCTGAACCGTAACCAGGGCCTGAACAGGCTGATGCTGGCTGTGCGTGACATGATGGCCAACTTCCACCTCAACGACCTAGAGGCACCGCATGAGGACGACGTGGACGGGGAGGGGGAGTGGGACTGAGCGTCTGCAGAGGTGCCTGAAAGCCGTAATGATGTTGCTGATTTCTGTGCTGGTCGGAATCGGTCAGTTCCCTGAAGTAGAGATGCTGACTGTATCGCTGACCTGGTCCGCTGTTTCTCCTATAAATGTAAACGGGTCACGCTCTGCTGTCCGCACGTTCTTTCCTAGGCACTGAGCGCCGTCCTGTACCCTCGGATTCGAATCACACTCAGTCCAGTCTCCTCCCAGTGGCCTGTGGGTGAGGTGGGGCCCAGACCACGTGCTTCCTGTGCTCCCAGAATCTGGGTACAGGTGGAGGAGGAGTCCCACAGGGTCTTCAGTGCTGGTCCCTGCTGAATGCTGAGGCCCTGGGTGCACGTCCTCCTTGAACTTGCTCTGGAATTTGTTGACAGAGCTGCCTTCCTTGTTGGGAGAGGGTTTCGTGGCGGGGCTGGAGCAGAGAGGCATCTGTGTGGCAGCTGGCCTTCAGTCTTCTTCCTCCAAGCAGGTGGGGCAGCTATGTTGGGGTCCTGTGGCTGGAGGCCACCATCTGTTGAATCTGACAAAATAGTTTTCTTTTTTCTTTTTTTTTTTTTGAGATGGAGTCTCACTCTGTCACCAGGCTGGAGTGCAGTGGAGCAATCTCAGCTCACTGCAAGCTCCACCTCCTGGGTTCCCGCCATTCTCCTGCCTCAGCCTCCCAAGTAGCCGGGAGTACAGGCACCGCCACCATGCCCCGCTAATTTTTGTATTTTTAGTAGAGACGGGGTTTCACCATGTTGGCCAGGGTGGTCTCAATCTCTTGACCTTGTGATCCACCCACCTCGGCCTCTCAAAGTGCTGGGATTACAGCCGTGAGCCACTGTGCCTGGCCAAAATAATTTTATTAGAGAACTTGAGGGCCGTGCCCAGAATTGAAGGTGAAGTCCCAGAAGCATGTTTTGCAAAGAAAAGTGCCCAGGGCAGCTCTGAGGGTCCATGTGGCAAAGATCAGGGGACAGTCCGTCTGGGGCAAATGGACCACTCAGACCAAGACCCCAGTCTGGTGGGGGCTTAGCTGGAGCCGGTCCTGGCACAGGTGACTAATGGCGCACAGAACTGGGGCATCCCATAGTCTTACGGTGCTGCAGCTGCAGGAGGGGCGGAGGCTGCAGCCAGACAGAATCAGAAGCCAGTGTGGTTCTGGAAGGATCGAGAATACCGAGGTATTACTGCTGCAACAGGGGTCCTGTCCCCTGGCACCCTTCACCACCCCCATCTTTTACCCTTAGGGGGCAGCAGACACGAGGGGCTGCCCAAGGCTCTAGGGCGGCCAGTGGGGCAGGAAACAGGTTCCAGCCCCAGCTGGACCCACCTCCCAGAAAGCCCTACCACTGTATAATCATCTAACTTGGGGCTTGCTGAGGCCTGTGAGTTCATCCTTTTGGCAGTTCCTGGTGTCTCCTGACCCTGCTCAGCATTTCCTGGGCCGGAGCTTAGGGTGCAGGACCCTCCCCAGGACGACAAGGGACCACTGTCCATGACAAGCGTCGGCCTGAGGGCTGAGCCGCGTGTGCTCATCTCAGATGCGGGCCTGAGGGTGCAGCTCTGGCCCTGTGCTGGCCGTTTCTAGGAGTGGTGCACTGAGGTCCCAGCTGCGACAGCCCCTGGCTCTGCAGGAAGAGATCATGGGCGTGGGGAGTTGATGCTGTGGCCTCGTTCCTCTCTATAGTAAGTGAATGATGTTTGCGGTCAGCAGGAGCCTGTGGGGAGCACAGACTGGTCTTCCTGGTGTCCCACCTACCCTTTTTTCCATGCCAACATAACTAGATTTGTTGGGGGATCTGCAGTCAGCTCCAGGGAAGATGGTCGGGACAACCCCAGTCTGCCCTAGGTCCCCACCCTCCACAGCCAGGGTGGCCTGTGGTGAGCTGCTGCCATCGAGATGCGGGCTGTGCTAGAGTCTTCAGAGTCTTTTCTCTGAAAATGACAGGCATGCAAGGAGAGCTGGGTCCCCTGCCTCTTCCATTCCAGATGCCTTGAGTCCCCCCAAGTGGGGATGTGACGTTTGGAGCTGCAGCAGGCCCCCTACGGTTGGGAGTCAAAGAACAGCTGGTGTTCCAGGGACGGTGCAGCAGAGGCTGAGCCCAGGCCTGCTGTCCTGAGAGATGGCTGGATCACTGATGCCTAGGCAGTGGTGCTGGGGTTTCTGTCACAACCTGCAGCTGAGCCTAATTCCAGTGACCGTGAGATCTGAAAGACTGAAGACGTAGCCTCTGCCATGCGTGTGGGGAGGAATGCTGGATCCTGCTTCCTCCCTTGGCCCTGTTCAGCCCAGCGAGAGGCTGAGGCACAAGTGATTCCCCAGCTGGGCCCTTTTCCACTGAGCCAGAACCCCCCAGAGTCTTCAACACAGGTACCACGGGTAGGCCCACGAGAAACCCTGCTTGCCGCCTCCCACACCCCCACCCCAAGGTCAAAGGAAACGGCCCCTGAACCAAGGGCTGAGACTGGCTGTGGGTCCGGCTGTCCTGGGGAGCTGTACTGGAGCCCACCACGGTGGGACCATTGGTCCGGCAGTGACCTCTGCCTCCATGTCTGCGGCCGCAGCTGGACAGGCCACTCCCTGGACCACAGAGATGCTTTCCCCCGCAGCCCTTGGGCACACTTTGAGCAGGTGTGTCTGCGCCCGTGTGTGTGCCTGTGTGTGTGTGCCTGTGTGTGCGTGCCTGTGTGTGTGTGTGCCTGAGTGTGTGTGCATGCCTGTGTGTGTGTGTACGTGCCTGTGTGTTCGTGCCTGTGTGTGTGTGCGTGCCTGAGTGTGTGTGCGTGCCTGTGTGTGTACGTGCCTGTGTGTGTGTGCGTGCCTGAGTGTGTGTGCGTGCCTGTGTGTGTGTGTACGTGCCTGTGTGTGTGTGCGTGCCTCTGTGTGTGTGCGTGCCTGTGTGTGTGTGCGTGCCTGCGCGTGTGTGTGTACGTGCCTGTGTGTGCGTGCCTGTGTGTGTGTGCGTGCCTGTGTGTGTGTGCGTGCCTGCGCGTGTGTGTGTGCGTGCCTGCGCGTGTGTGTGTGCGTGCCTGCGCGTGTGTGTGTGTGCGTGCCTGCGCGTGTGTGTGTGCGTGCCTGCGCGTGTGTGTGTACGTGCCTGTGTGTGTGTGCGTGCCTGTGTGTGTGTGTACGTGCCTGCGCGTGTGTGTGTGCGTGCCGGCGCGTGTGTGCGTGCCTGTGTGTGTGTGCGTGCCTGCGCGTGTGTGTGTACGTGCCTGTGTGTGCGTGCCTGTGTGTGTGCGTGCCTGTGTGTGTACGTGCCTGCGCGTGTGTGTACGTGCCTGTGTGTGTGTGTGCGTGCCTGCGTGTGTGTGCGTGCCTGCGCGTGTGTGCGTGCCTGCGCGTGTGTACGTGCCTGCGCGTGTGTGCCTGTGTGTGTGTGCATGCCTGCGCGTGTACGTGCCTGTGCTTGTGTGTACGTGCCTGCGCATGTGTGTACGTGCCTGCGCGTGTGTGTGCGTGCCTGTGTGTGTGCCTGCGCGTGTGTGTGCCTGTGTGCGTGCCTGTGTGTGTGTGCGTGCCTGTGTGTGTGTACGTGCCTGCGCGTGTGTGTGCGTGCCTGTGTGTGTGCGTGTGTGTGTGTGTGCCTGTGTGCGTGCCTGTGTGTGTGTGCGTGCCTGTGTGTGCGTGCCTGCGCGTGTGTGTGCGTGCCTGTGTGTGTGCGTGCCTGCGCGTGTGTGCGTGCCTGTGTGTGTGTGGGTGCGTGTGTGCGTGCCTGTGTGCGTGCCTGTGTGTGTGTGCGTGCCTGCGCGTGTGTGTGCGTGCCTGTGTGTGCGTGCCTGCGCGTGTGTGTGCGTGCCTGCGCGTGTGTGTGTGCGTGCCTGCGCGTGTGTGTGTGCGTGCCTGCGCTTGTGTGCGTGCCTGCGCGTGTGTGTGTGCGCGTGCCTGCGCGTGTGTGTGTACGTGCCTGTGTGTGTGTGCGTGCCTGTGTGTGTGTGTGCGTGCCTGTGTGTGTGTGTGCGTGCCTGTGTGTGTGTACGTGCCTGCGCGTGTGTGTGTACGTGCCTGCGCGTGTGTGTGTGCGTGCCTGCGCGTGTGTGTGCGTGCCTGTCTGTGTGTGTGCGTGCCTGTCTGTGTGTGTGCGTGCCTGTGTGTGTGTGCGTGCCTGTGTGTGTGTACGTGCCTGTGCGTGTGTACGTGCCTGCGCGTGTGTGCCTGTGTGTGTGTGCATGCCTGCGCGTGTGTACGTGCCTGTGTGTACGTGCCTGCGTGTGTGTGTACGTGCCTGCGCGTGTGTGTACGTGCCTGCGCGTCTGTGTGTGCCTGTGTGTACGTGCCTGTTTGTGCGTGCCTGCGCGTGTGTGTGTGCCTGTGTGTGTGCCGGCGCGTGTGTGTACGTGCCTGTGTGTGTACGTGCCTGCGCGTGTGTGTGCGTGCCTGTGTGTGCCTGCGCGTGTGTGTGCCTGTGTGCGTGCCTGTGTGTGTGTGCGTGCCTGTGTGTGTGTACGTGCTTGCGCGTGTGTGTGCGTGCGTGCCTGTGTGTGCGTGCCTGCGCGTGTGTGTGCCTGTGTGTGTGCGTGCCTGTGTGTGTGCGTGCCTGCGCGTGTGTGTGCGTGCCTGTGCGTGTGTGCGTGCCTGTGTGTGTGCGTGCCTGCGCGTGTGTGTGCGTGCCTGTGTGTGTGTACGTGCCTGTGCGTGTGCGTGCCTGCGTGTGTGTGTACGTGCCTGCGCGTGTGCGTGACTGCGCGTGTGTGCGTGCCTGCGCGTGTGTGCGCGTGCCTGCGCGTGTGTGCGTGCCTGCGCGTGTGTGCTTGCCTGCGTGTGTGTGCGTGCCTGCGCGTGTGTGTGCGTGCCTGCGTGTGTGTACGTGCCTGCGTGTGTGTGCGTGCCTGCGTGTGTGTACGTGCCTGCACGTGTGTGTGCGTGCCTGCGCGTGTGTGCGTGCCTGCGCGTGGTGTGTGCCTGCGCGTGTGTGTGCGTGCCTGTGTGTGTGCGTTCCTGCGCGTGTGTGCGTGCCTGCGCGTGTGTGTGCGTGCCTGCGTGTGTGTGTACGTGCCTGCGTGTGTACGTGCCTGCGCGTGTGTGTGCGTGCCTGCGCGTGTGCGCGTGCCTGCGCGTGTGTGTGCGTGCCTGCGCGTGTGTGCGTGCCTGCGCGTGTGTGTGCGTGCCTGCGCGTGTGTGCTTGCCTGCGCGTGTGTGTGCGTGCCTGCGCATGTGTGCGTGCCTGCGTGTGTGTGCGTGCCTGTGCGTGTGTGTGCGTGCCTGTGTGTGTGTGCGTGCCTGCGCGTGTTTGTGCGTGCCTGCGTGTGTGTGTGCGTGCCTGCGTGTGTGTGTGTGCCTGTGTGTGTGTGCCTGCGCGTGTGTGTGTGCCTGTGTGTGTGCGTGCCTGCGTGTGTGTGCGTGCCTGTGTGTGTGCGTGCCTGCGTGTGTGTGCGTGCCTGTGCGTGTGTGTGCGTGCCTGCGCGTGTGTGCGTGCCTGTGTGTACGTGCCTGCGTGTGTGTGTGTGCGTGCCTGCGTGTGTGTGTACGTGCCTGCGTGTGTGTGTGTGCCTGTGTGTGTGTGTGCCTGCGCGTGTGTGTGCCTGTGTGTGTGCCTGTGTGTGTGTGTGCGTGCGTGTGTGTGCGTGCGTGCCTGTGTGTGTGCGTGCCTGTGTGTGTGCGTGCGTGCCTGTGTGTGTGCGTGCGTGCCTGTGTGTGTGTGCGTGTGCCTGTGTGTGTGTGCGCGTGCCTGTGTGTGTGTGCGTGCCTGTGTGTGTGTGCGTGCCTGTGTGTGTGTGTGCGTGCCTGCGCGTGTGTGTGCGTGCCTGTGTGTGTGTGTTGTACGTGCCTGCGTGCGTGCTTGTATGTGTATGTATACGTGCCTGTGTGTGTGCGTGCCTGTGTGTGTGTACATGCCTGTGTGTGTGCGTGTGTGTGTGTTGCAGGCCCTGGATGCCAGACACTGAATAAACGCAGGAAAGCGTCTGTCTGCATTCTCCTCGCGGGGCGCTTGTCCAGAAGCGCTCTGCTTCAGGTCTGCCAATTTGAAGAGGTCTCCGAAAGCTGGGGAAGGAAGACGGCTCCGTTGGTGTGAGGGCCCCAGGAGGCCCCCGATGTCCACAGCACCTCACAGACCCAGACCCTGCTCACCTCTGGCCATGAGCTGGAGGAAAGTGCTCTGCAGGAACGGAGGAACGGTGCCTCTACCTGTGGGGGGACCCTGGTGAGCAGATGGGCCAGCCCCAAGTGTCTTCCGGCCGTTCAACATGCAGTGTTTCCAGGGGCACTAAGAGATCAAAATTCAGATAGGATTAGCTGTAGGATTTCATCTAATCACAGATCATCCCGAGGCTAATTTATCTTCCCCCATGACCATAATGCATCAAAAAGTTGACTTTTTCCAGCTCAGCTGTGCCTCATCTTCCCACAAAGCCCCCGACAGGCACATCCAGTGAGAACCCACAGTGGGAGTCCTGTGGCAGGGTCACTCCACTTCCGATGCCCTCCAGCTGCATCTTGGCAGGAAAAAGGCTGCCCAATTCTCATGACCTTTCAAGTCCCGGGTTGGGTGGTAGCGTGGAGGCTGGGGTTAACCGCCGTCCATCTCAAAGGCCTCATTATGGAGCTGCAAACACGAACATCCTTGAAATGTGAGGTCACAGTGCTCTGGGGCAGGGGCTGCTCACTGGCTCATGGCCAGAGGTGAGCGGGGTCTGGGTCTGTGAGGTGCTGTGGATGTCAGGGGCCTCCTGGGGCCTTCACACCAATGGAGCCTTCTTCCTTCCCCAGGTAGGCTCGGCTCCGCACATCCTGGGAGCCATCTCTGCCCTGTGCTTAGGTTGGAAGCACAGCGTGAGGGGCAAAGGGCATGGGAGGCAAAAGGCTGGACTGAGGCCGAGGCCGTGTGGCTGCGGCCAGGCACCACCAGGTCCTGTGGCAGCGTGGGCAGGGTGTGCGGTCCCCTCTGAGCAGCCTGGGGCTGCGGGTGCTACCAGAAGCAGGTCTCCCAAAGCTGAAGATAGTCCCTGCCCGTGTTTCCTGGGTGCACTCCGCAGATGCGCCTGTGTTCGTCAGATGGTATAAGAATCTCCCAGCAACAGTCGTTGATAGGGAGTCTGAAGCCACCAGATGCCACGTGGTCTGTTCACACTGTGGACACCACAGTCTGAGGCAGAGGATTGCAGCCACTGGCATGGGTGCACCTCAGCCAGAGAGAGTAACTGGGACACCATTCACGTCATGGGCCAGATGGGCCGGCAGCGACTCACTGGGGCCGTTCCGGGTGGGAACGCTGTGTCGGTCTGGTGCTACTTATGTGGCTGGTTCAGGTCGGGCATCCCTCACCCTGCATATTTATCATTGGTGCATTTTTATGTATGTTGTATCTCAATTAAAAGACTTTAGGGCCGGGCGCAGTGGCTCACGCCTGTAATCCCGGCACTTTGGGAGGCCCGAGGCGGGCGGATCATGAGGTCAGGAGTTCAAGACCATCCTGGCTGACATGGTGAAACCCCGTCTCTACTAAAGATACAAAAAATTAGCTGGGCAAGGTGGCGGGTGCCTGTAGTCTCAGCCACTCAGGAGGCTGAGGAAGGAGAATGGTGTGAACCCGGGAGGCGGAGCTTGCCGTGAGCCGAGATGGTACCACTGCACTCTAGTCTGGGCTACAGAGCGAGACTCTGTCTCAAAAAAAAAAATTTTTTTTAGGCTGGGCATGGTGATTCACCCCATAATCGCAGCACTTTGGGAGGCTGAGGTGGGAGGATCACGAGGTCAAGAGATCAAGACCATCCTGGTCAACATGGTGAAATCCCGCCTCTACTAAAAAAAATACAAAAATTAGCCAGGCATGGTGGCGGGCGCCTGTAGTCTCAGCTACTCCAGAGGCTGAGGCAGGAGAATTGCTTGAACCTGGTAGGTGGAGGTACAGTGAATCGAGATCATGCCACTGCACTACAGTCTGGGTGACAGCGAGACTTCATCTCAAAAAAAAAAAAAAATTTTAAAGCAGACGGGGTGTGGGGGCTCACCCCTGTAATCTCAGCGTTTTGGGATGCTGAGGCGGGCGGATCACCTGAGGCCAGGAGTTCAAGACCGGCCTGGTCAACATGGTGAAACCACATCTCTACTAAAAATACCAAAATTAGGCAGGTGTGGTGGTGGGCGCCTGCAGTCCCAGCTACTCGGGAGGCTGAGGCAGGAGTATCGCTTGAACCCAGGAGGCAGAGGTTGTAGTGTGCTGAGAATGTACCACTACACTCCAGCCTGGGCAACAGAGTGAAACTGTGTCTCAAATAAATAAAAATTATATATACACACACACACACTTTTTTTTTTTTTTTTTGAGTCTGAATCTCTCTCTGTTTCCCAGGCTGGAGTGCAGTGGTGTGATCTCGGCTCACTACAACCTCTGCCTCCTGGGTTCAAGCAATTCTGTCTCAGCCTTCCAAGTAGCTGGGACTGCAGGTGCCCGCCACCACACCCGGCTAATTTTTAAATTTTTAGTAGAGATGGGGTTTCACCATATTAGCCAGGCTGGTCTCGAACTCCTGACCTCATGACCCGCCTGTCTCAGTCTCCCAAAGTGCTGGCATTACAGGGGTGAGCCACCGTGCCTGGCAATAGTGATTTTTTTTTTTTTTTTTTTTTTGAGACAGAGTTTTGCTCTTGTTGCCCAGGCTGGAGTGCAGTGGTACAATCTCAGCTCACGACAACCTCCACCTCCTGCGTTCAAGCAATTCTCCTGCCTCAGCCTCCCGAGTAACTGGGATTACAGGTGCCCACCACCACGCCTGGCTAATTTTTGTATTTTTAGTAGAGATGGGGTTTCACCATGTCGGCCAGGCTGGTCTCAAACTCCTGACTTCAGGTGATCCACCTGCCTTGGGCTCCCAAAGTGCTGGGATGACAGGCGTGAGCCACCGCATCCAACAATAATAAAAAATTTCAAAGCAAAAATAAAGATTTATAAATTGTAAAATGCAGATGTAACAAATGAGTAATATTTACTTTATCAGTAAATATGAATAATAATAATGTGCTCACGGAGGTGGCTTGTGAGTGGTGTGAGCATTTCATGGTCAGAGATTGGCAGTCGGGTGAGAGACAGGATGGATTTTAACTCGAACATCACAGATGCAAACACTGAACACCCTGATGCGGGCAGCGCCTGCACCGTTGCCTCCTTCTCTGCACCTGTAAAAGGGGTGAAGAATTCCATCCCCCTCCCGCTTCCACCTTCAGAAGGTTTTTTGTCAGCACAGGGGCAGTCTTCAGCGAGGAAGTGCTGGGAACGCCCTGGAGTAAATCCAGGAAGATGCCTGCAGTGGGTGCTGTGGCCCCTCCCCACCGCCCCTGCTGGGTCTGGGGCCATGCCCGCCTGCTGTGAACCCCTGCAGAGCACCACGTGCGAGCGCTGGCTGGAGGTCTGCCTTTGATGTGGCTCTTGGGGCAGGGCCTGTGGTGCCTTCCACAGCGGAAATGGGCGCCGCCTGGGGAGGGCGGGAGCAGTGTCCCGGGTGCTCCTGTGAGGATGAGCGAGGAGATGACTGGAGGGCCCCAAGGACCTCACGAGGGTGCCCCCAGCCCGTCCGCTCCCATGAAGCGACGCCCCCAGCCCCAGGGCTGCAGCTGAGGGGGTTGCTACTCTGGCTGGGCGAGGCCGGGCCCTTGGGGGCAGGGGCCAGAGTGGCCTCAGGCTCTTTGAGATGCTAAAAGCACCAACTCCTCTGGGGCTCACTCGCATTGGGCCCTTTCGCGCCCTGCCCTGGCCAGAAGCCCCCTCACCCCCAGCGATGTGCAGTTCCTGCAGGCTCACTCAGTTTCCAGAACTTTAATTATTGGAAAGTTCTCCCTGGTCCCGCCCCCAAATCTGCCATGAACGTTGACAGCTGAGTTGCTGCCCCACGCATGCTTTGGCTGAGAGCAGAGGGTGCCCTGTCCTCATTGAGCTGCTGACGTGGGGAGGGGTGAGGGGTGGGACCTAGTGGTGCCATCCATGGCCAGTGATTGAGGCAGAGGAGCCTCTGGAGGGGGCAGGTCCTGGGGAAGCCCCGGACTCCTAGCGGGGAGGTCAGGTAGGGGCCCTGGTGACCAGGACAGACTGTGGTGTTTTTTAACGTAAAGGAGATATGCTACGTGACAGACCCCGGGGGTGCTGCGCACCGCCTGGTGGCAGGCGGGCCGTGGTGGGCGCTCACGCCCCTGCCACGTGCCCATCATGTGCCCGCCCTCAGTGGGAGGGGCTCCGAGGATGACTTTTAAAAATGCAGGGAAAGGCTCCATTCTTCCCAGGACCTCAGCCCAACCCTGGCCCAGGGAGGCAGGAGACAGAGGCCCGGAGGGGCCAGAGGTGTTGAAATGTCCTGGGGACCTGAGCAGCCACCAGGGAAGAGGCAGGGAGGGAGCTGAGGACCAGGCTTGTCCACACTGGTTGTGAGATGCCTTGAGCCCAGAGGGTTGATGCCAGGAGGTATCTGGACTGGCTGGGCCATGCCTGGACTGACCTGTCCAGCCAGGGAGAGGGTGAGTGTGAGGGCAGAGCTGGGGGTGCCCAGATGGACGGAGGCAGGCATGGGGGATACCCAAGGCCCCCTGGCAGCACCATGAGCTAAGCAGGACACCTGGAGGGGGAGACCTGTGGGGACCTGGGGGCCTCCAATGACCCCTTCCTGCTTCCTGGACAGGACTATGCCTGTGCAGGGATCCCAGAGAAGACTCCTGGGCTCCCTCAACTCCACCCCCACAGCCACCCCCAGGCTAGGGCTGGCTGCCAACCAGACAGGAGCCCGGTGCCTGGAGGTGTCCATCCCTGACGGGCTCTTCCTCAGCTTGGGGCTGGTGAGCTTGGTGGAGAACGTGCTGGTGGTGGTCGCCATTGCCAGGAACCGGAACCTCCACTCACCCATGTACTGCTTCATCTGCTGCCTGGCCCTGTCAGACCTGCTGGTGAGCGGGAGCAACATGCTGGACACGGCCGTCATCCTCCTGCTGGAGGCCGGTGCACTGGCGGCCCGGGCTGCCGTGGTACAGCAACTGGACAATGTCATTGACGTGATCACCTGCAGCTCCATGCTGTCCAGCCTCTGCTTCCTGGGCGCCATTGCCGTGGATCGCTACATCTCCATCTTCTACGCACTGCGCTACCACAGCATTGTGACATTGCGGCGGGCACGGCGAGTCGTCGCAGCCATCTGGGTGGCCAGTATCCTCTTCAGCACGCTCTTCATTGCCTACTGCGACCACGCGGCCGTCCTGCTGTGCCTTGTGGTCTTCTTCCTGGCCATGCTGGTACTCATGGCTGTGCTGTACGTCCACATGCTGGCCCGGGCCTGCCAGCATGCCCAGGGCATTGCCCAGCTCCACAAGAGGCAGCGCCCGGCCCACCAGGGCGTTGGCCTCAAAGGTGCTGCCACCCTCACCATCCTGCTGGGTATTTTCTTCCTCTGCTGGGGCCCCTTCTTCCTGCATCTCACACTCATTGTCCTCTGCCCCCAGCACCCCACCTGCAGCTGCATCTTCAAGAACTTCAACCTCTTTCTCACCCTCATCATCTGCAATGCCATCATTGACCCCCTCATCTACGCCTTCCGCAGCCAGGAGCTCCGCAGGACGCTCAAGAAGGTGCTGCTGTGCTCCTGGTGAGCGCGGCACGGGCAGCTTTCAGCGTGCTGGGCAGAGGGAGGTGGTGATATCGTGTGGCCTGGTCTCTGTGTGACCCTGGGCAGTCCCTTACCTCCCTGGTCCCCATTTGTCAGAGGACGGACTGACCTCTGAAGGTGCTGAAGCAGGGACTCTTCTGGGACCAGGGAGAGGGGTCCCTGCAAAACCCCAGGCAGGATTCTCACCAGCAGCCGTGGGGAATGGAGGAGGACATGGGGAGGTTGTAAGGCCTCAGGCTCTGGGCACCAGGGGCCGACCTCAGGCTCCTGAAGAGACATTCTCCGCCCACTCCTGGGGCCCTCCACCTGCTCCAGTGGGCATCCACCCCACCCCATCTTTGCTGCCAACTCTCAGGACCTGTGCCCTCGTCAGCTGGGATGTGGAGGCTCTGGGTGGAAGAGTGTACCAAGAGCTACTCCCACAACAGCCCCAGGAGAAGCGACTTTGTGACCAGAAAGCTTCAGCCACAGTCATGCAACAGCTTCTGCAAAAGGAAGTGAAATCCCTGCCTCAGGCCAAGGGACCAGGTTTGCAGGAACCTCACAAGTGGTGTGGGGCTGAGTCCTCCTGAGCGCTGGTTCTAAGGCTCAGACTGGGAACTGGGGCCTCAGCCTGCTTTCCTGCAGCAGTCACCCAGGCAGACAGCCCTGGCAAATGCCTGACTCAGTGACCAGTGCCTGGGAGCACGGGGCCAGGAAAGTCTGGTAATAAATGTGACTCAGCATCACCCACCTTAGCCCCTTCCAGAAAGTGCTTGAAGTTTGCAGGTGGAGGAGTAGGGGAGGGGAAGGTGGGCAGGGATGAGAGTCAAGAGAGGGAAGAAAGGAGTCCTGGAAGACGTGGCTGCCTCCCCAGGTGAGGAAGCCACAGCCCCAGAGGCCCCGAATGCCTGGGGAGTGTGGAGGTCCCAACCAGGCTTGCGCTGACCCTGCTTCTCAGGTTGCTCTCTGTGCTTACAAACCCCAGCCTAGAGGAATGAGGAGCAGGTGCAGCAGGGCCCCATCCCCTCCACTCTGACACTGTCCCAGCTGCAGGAGAGGTGGGTGCCCAGCCCTCCATGTGACCACAGGTGACCTCAGCCGGGACACTCTTCTTTGCTGGCCCTGGCCCTGAGTCCCTCCAGCCATGATGAGCCGTGAATAGGACCATCCCTGTTCACTCTGAGATGCCTGGAAGGGGGCTCAGTGCAGGCGAGCTGGGGGCTGGGTCTGCTGTCTGTCCAGCACTGCCATTCTGGAAGTGGGCAGGTGGGGTGGGGTGGGGGGTGGTCTGTGTTGAGCTGGTCCTGGGAAGTGCTGGATGTGAGGCCTCTGAAGATGAGGATGAGGCAGAGGCCCAGTGGTGGACAAGTCCCTGGGAATCAGTGCCTGGGGATGAACTATGCTGCCTGGTGCTGGGGAGCAGTGGAGCCCCTGGGCCATCCCTCTGCTGAAACCTGGGCATCTCGCTGAAGAGACCAACTCCATTTCCTCTGCAGACGCTGAGCACTCAGTCACCCCCTTCCTGGAACAGGCTCAGTGGAGGCTGCAGGGCTGCCATCAGCCAACTCCTAGGCAGGCCCAGTCAGCAGCCCCCTGGCCAGCCCCACCCCTGCGTCAGCTCCAGCCCTGACTGCCGGCCTCAGAACTGGGAGCTGCTTCCTGGCAGGGCCCGCCTGTGCTGGGAGACCGGACGGTGAGTCAGCCTTAAGCCTGGCACCAGAGCTCTCTGAGGATGGAGCAGGGGTTGGCTGGCCTGAGGCTGCAAAACTTTCCTCATGGAGACAGGCAGGCACCCAGATGCTCACCCGGGACTCCCTTGAACAAGGATAGGGAGGAACCCCAGGCAGCTAGATCCCAGCCACAGCCACTTGAGCACACTGTGGGGCAGGGAGGGGCATCTCTTGAGAACAAAAGATCCATTTCTCGACTTTTCAAATTGGAGAGCTTCTTGAGAGAAAGAGAGAGACAGGGGCAAGGCCATGCCACCCACACAGTCCTGTGCACACAGACCGGACACAGGCGTCCACAGGAGGGTTTGCAGCTGCTCATTGTGTGAAGTGAATGCTGATTTGGGGGCAGGGGTCGTCTGTGCATTGTGCATTGTCAGACCCTTCCTGAAGGATTTTTGTTACTGAAATATCAGAAGGTCCTTGTTATAAGGTAGTGTCACTGTAATATCTGGCCCAGGAGGAGGTCAGTGCTGTGCCGGCGAGTCCTTCCCTCCCTCCCTTCTTCTCTGACCAGTAGACGCATCTCCAGTTGTTCCCCTGAGGCCCCCCTGCAGCATTCTCCGACATCAGGGAGTGAGTCAGATAGAAGCCGCTGCCCACCCTCCCCCACCCTGGCCGGGTTCTTGCCTGGCTTGTGCGTCCTCGTGACAATTCCTGACACCGATGCGCACCGGGCAGTGGCACGTCCAGGTGCTGTGCGCGGCCGGGCCCACAAAGCTCCTTTGGCCTCTCACGGCAGCCCCTTGGGGGAGGGGACCAGGTGGCCACCCCCACTGCGGAAGCCGGCGACCCACGGAGCTCGCTGTCGGCCGCCGCCACCCCTTTGTGTCCGCGCCCTTCTGAGCTCTGATCGGACGCTTTGTTTCTTCTCAGTGGGTTCAGGGCCTGCGCCAACCTTTACCTACCTCCCCCACCCAAAATCGGCAAAGCTCAGAGCACCTTGTCTGCCAAAAGACAGGGAGCTGGGAAGGTGCGGCTTGGTCCCTAAACCGGCGTGGGGATAAAGACCCTCCTTACAAAGCCGCAGGGTGGGGCTGTCGCAAGGGCGGAACCGACAGGGTAGCTGGGGGCGGGGTTCCCAGGGCCAAGAGGGGCTTCTATTGTCCTCCCTGGAGCCCGGCGCCCCCACAGGCAGCTCCTCTGGGAGGCAGCCCCTCCCTTCGAGTGCGCGGGGCCCCCAGACCGCGCCCGGCCCTGCGCTGGGGGACGCTTGGCTGCGGGAGGGGCGCCGCATTGCGCGCGGCGGGCGGGGACGCGCGGTGCGGGGCCTGCGGGCCGGGCGGGATTCTGCGGCGGCGCCTCCCGATTGGCCACCCGCGGTGACATCAGCCGATGCGAAGGGCGGGGCCGCAGCTATAAGAGCGCGCGGCCGCGGTCCCCGACCCTCAGCAGCCAGCCCGGCCCGCCCGCGCCCGTCCGCAGCCGCCAGCAAGACGCGCCCAGCATGAGGGAGATCGTGCACATCCAGGCCGGCCAGTGCGGCAACCAGATCGGGGCCAAGGTGAGGCTGCGCGTCCCGGCCTGTCCCGGGCCTCGGGGCGGGAGGAGGGAGGCACCGTGCCCCGCGGGCCGCACCTCCAGCCGCCCCCGCCCCTGCGAACCTGCAACAAAGGGATGAGCCCAGCGTCGCGCCGGGCGGCCGGGACGCGGGGCCCCCGCCCTGGGACTCTCGCCCGCACCTCTCCTCCCCTGCCCAGGTGACCTCGGGCTGTCGGGGCGCAGCTCACGTCAGTCGCGAAGCCTCAGCCCCCTCCACACCTGCGCCCCCTCCACCAGGCCTCCGCAGGTGCAGCTAGGAGCCCTGTCTGGGCGTGGCCCTCTTTTTTGGGGCCGCAGCATAGCCCTGAGTGAGACGGGTGGGGTAGGCAGATTTGGGTGGGCTGAGGTTCTCCTCACAGCCTTGATTCCCTCGGCCCGAACCCCCCACTGGAGGAACTGAACGTCCCCGGAGAGGCTAGAGCCGCCCCGATGTCCCCAGCCTGCTCCAACACCCCTCGGCGTCCTAGCCCCACCCTGTCCCTTTGTTGGAGGGATTGGGCCTGGACTCCAGATGGATGACCTTGGTCCAGGACCAGGCTCTCCATCGGCGCAACCGCTCCTGGGCAACCCCTGCGGGGCTTGACCGCGCCCACCCAGGATCTACCAGTCTGGGGATTGGATGTGGGAACAAAGCCGGGTTGTGGGGTGTGGAGGCTGCACCGTGGCGCGCCCCTCCCTCCATTGTTAGCCCACCTCGCAGATGTCGGGGCCAGGCAGGAAGGGGCGTTGATGCAGCTCTACAGGGACCCCCGTGTAAATCATTAAGGGGACGTCTTGTCCCCTGGTCCTGGGAGGCTGTCCCTGACCCAAGGTCACACAGCAGGTGCGAGAGAGCTGGGCTGGCCCTTGGTTCTCATCCCCTGCAGGAGCCAACCTGGGGCTCGGGCGGGGCGGGTGGGGGTTCTGCTTGCCAAAGGATCTACCCTCCGAACAGTGTTGGAGAACGGGGCATGGGTGAGGCTGGCTTTGTCAGGACCAAGGCCAGGGACCCAGCTCAGGGCTAGTGCAGCGCTGATTCTGGGAAGGAGGGGTGGAGGAGACGGTCCTGGAGGGGAAGGGGCCAGAGAAAGGCTTCCTCGGGAGGCTGTTGCCACGGAAACCAGGCAGGAACAAAAAGCTAATTACAACAGGGCCAGCCACGTGGCTGACATGTAAATTGCAACTTTGGCTCTGGGTGGAGGCGCCTCTGAGGGTGGGAGGCCCAGTAGTGGGGAGAGTCTAATCACCCAAGGAGACAGCTGTGCCTGCCAAGGAGAGCCTGGGGGAGGGGAGGCCTGGGGGACAGTGGCCTCAAATCAAACCAGGACTCCTGGAGCAGCCTGTGACAGCTGCCCTGGCCTGATGGGAGGGGCTGAGGGCTCATTAATGTGGTCACTGGGGCCAAGCCTGCCCTGAGCATCTGCTCCTGGGAGGGTCAGGGGTCGCTGTGGGGAGGGAGGGCAGGCAGCCCTGAGGCCCACCTGGGGTTTCTCCTTCTATGACTGGGAGAAGTCAGTTCTACATGCAGACATCCCCTGAGGCTCCATGGGTGGCAGTGGCAGCCCTTGTCCCCTGGACCGCGTCCTTGGGCTGCCTTATGCTCTGCTTCTCAACACTGGAGCCCTCAGTTTGCCCACTACTTTTTATTCCTTTTGAGGTTTTTCTTAATTTGTTTTGTTTTAAAAATTAATACCTGGCCGGGCACAGTGGATCAGGAATCTCATGTAATCCCAGCACTTTGGGAGACTGAAACTGGAGGATCACTTTAGCAAAGGAGTCCAAGACCAGCCTGGGTAACATGGTGAAACTCCGTTTCAAAAAAAAAAAAAAAAAAAATTAGCCTGGCGTGGTGGGCCGCGCCTGTAGCCCCATCTACTTGGGAGGCTGAGATGGGACATCGCTTCAGCGTGGGAGGTCGAGGCTGCAATTAGCTATGACTGCACCACTGTACTCCAGACTAGGCGATGAGAGAGACCCTGTCTCAAAATAATAATAATAGTATGATTCTTTTTAACAATGCAAACAAGAGAAGTAAATTTTCTCGGGGCGGGGGGCGGCAAGAGCGTATTCCTTTCCTCTGCTGCCCTTGTGGAATCAATGGGAAGCAGCTCAGTGCTTTGCGTCCAGCCGCACCCTCGCCCTGGAAGGTCTCCAGGGGTCAAACGCGAATTCCCCCGGGCCAGGCCCCGTATAGGGGATTCGCCCCCTGATGGGAAGTTCCTTGGCCGTTCTCGGCCACAGCTGGTGGGGGGGCAGCCGCTGAAGGCGGGCAAGGCGGCTGCTTCTCTGTCTGGGGTCCTCGGGTGGTGCCTGGCTGGGCAGGAAGGAAGGTGCCCAGAAAGGTGCCCCTCTGGGCAGAGGGAAGTCGGGATGACTCGAGGCCGGGAGCAAAGCCGGGTCCCGGGCGGTCACGCGGCAGCGCGGACGCCTCACCGCGGTCACCCCTGCGCTGGGAGCCGCGCCCGCATCGTCTCGCGGGGATGAGGTAAGCCGGGCGCAGCAGGCCCGAGGAGCCCCGAGGAAGAGAAAACCCGAAGCCCGGAAAGCCGAGCGGCCGCCTGCAGTCACCCTTGGGGGGCAGGGGCGGGCCGGGCTGTGCAGAAACACTGGGGCCCGCGGGACGCAGGACGCTGCCCCGCCGCCGCAGAGCCGAGTCTGGGCCCCCGGGGTCTCCTTTCCTGGGGCCTGTGCTCCTCCCTCCCCGGTTCGGGGCGGGGCGGGGCGGGGGGGGCCTTGTCCTCCGCGCGGGCTTCGGCGCCGCCTCCTCGCGGCTGCTGGGCGGGGAGGGGCGGGGCCTGGCCCTCGCAGCCAATGGGAGACGGCGTCCCTGCTCGCCCCGCCCCCTCGCCTGAAGGCCCCCTTGGAGCCGCGGGCCGGGCGGGAACCGCATTCGAGTCCTGGAGGGGCTGGGAGGCCCCGGTCTCGCAGCCCCTTCTGCGGGGGCCACCGCTCCCACCTCCGCCGCTGCCACCTGCCTGGGCCGCTGCCGGCAAAGCCCGGCCCCGCTTTCCCCAGGACCCAAGCGCGGCGCGAGGTCAGCACCAAGGACAGCGCCCGGGCGGAGAGGCTGGCCTCGAACGCTGGGTTCTGTGTTTCGTTTTTACGTTTCTGTTTTTGCTTTTGTTTTTGGTTATGAGACGAGGTCTGGCTCTGTCGCCTGGGCTGGAGTCCAGTGGCACGATCTCGGCTCACTGCATCCTCGGCCTCCCGAGTGGATGGGGCCACAGGCGCGCGCTCACCACCACGCCTGGCCACAATTTTTTTTTCTTCTTCTTTTTAGATGGAGTTTCGCTCTTGCTGCCCAGGCTGGAGTGCAGTGGCACTATCTCGGCTCATTGCAACCTCCATCTCCTGGGTTCAAGCGATTCTCCTGCCTCAGTCTCCTGAGTAGCTGGAATTACAGGCGCCCACGACCACGCCCGGCTAATTTTTTGTATTTTTTAGTAGTGACGGGGTTTCATCATGTTGGCCAGGCTGGTCTCAAACGCCTGACCTCAGGTGATTCACCTGCCTCAGCCTCCTAAAGTGCTGGGATTGCAGGTGTGAGCCACCATGCCCGGCCGATTTCCTTTTCTGTAGTGATGTTAACAATTTAGTTTATAAAATTGTATTTTATTGTTTCTTAAATACGTAACATAGGCCGGGCACAGTGGCTCACGCCTGTAATCCCTGCACTTTGGGAGGCTGAGGTGGGTGGATCTCTTGAGCTCAGGAGTTCAAGACCAGCCTGGGCAACATGGCGAGACCCCGTCCCTACAAAAAATAAAAAACAAAAAAATTAGCTGGACATGGTGGCACGCCGGCCTGTGGTCCCAGCTACTTGGGAGGCTGAGGTGGGAGGATCACTTTGGGGAGGCGGGCAGAGGTTAAATTGAGCTGAGATCATGCCCCTGCATTCCAGCATTCCAGCCTGGGCAACAGAGCAAGACCCTGTCTCAAAAAAAAAAAAAAAGTAACATTTTATTGCTTTATCTCAAATTACAATTTTAACTACAAAAGTAATTAATATATTCTAGTTAAAAAAGAGTGAAATATTGCAGATAAGGCTGAAGTGCACATTTAGCCACCTCTCTCTATCCAAGTGGGAACAAATTTCTTTTTCTATCCTTCTGGTCCCTTTTATTTAAGTGACCTGTGCATATGGTTTTAAAACTTTAAATAGTATCTAAAACCTTTTAACAAAATGAAGCCAACATGTGCTGAATGTTTTCATGTCAAGCTTTGTGGTAAGGCCTTGATGTGGGTACCATTCACACACCCATCTCACAGATGAGAAAACAGGTCCTGCGAGGCACAGTGCCTGGCCCACAGCTGTGCTCATGCTGGGCCCTGAATCCACTCTGGTCCGTTGCTCCTGCTGCCGGTGCCTCACTCGGCAGAGGACTTCCCATAGATGTGTTGCTCTGTCCACCCCTCCTTTCAGGGGCTGGTGGTGGTGGGTTTCCTGGAACCACAAATTTGGGGTGTCCCAGTGCTTTGGGGAGAAAGGTCCCTGGCTCAAGTGGACTGCCAGCAACTAAATTAATGGAGGATCTTCAAAGACAGTATTAGGGAGGCAAGCAGTACGTGGGAAGCTTGGACGAGCCCTCAAATGCCTCCGTGACCTTTCTGGTTTTTTTGTTTTTTGTTTTTTGTTTTCAGACAGGGTCTCACTCTGTCACCTGCACTGGCATGATCTAGGCTCACTGCAACCTCCGCCTCCCTGGCTCAAGTGATCCTCCCACCTCAGCCTCCTGAGTAGCTGGGGCTATAGGCATGTGTCACCATGCCCAACTTAATTTTTTTTTTGGTAGAGACAGGGTTTCACCATGTTGCCCAGACTGGTCTCGAACTCCTGGACTCAAGTGATCCACCTCTCTTGGCCTCCCAAAGTGCTGGGATTATAAATATGAGCCACCATGGCCAGCTGATTTTTTGTTTTGTTTTGTTTTGAGATGGAGTCTCACTCTGTCACTCAGGCTGGAGTGCAGTGGAGTGATCTTGGCTCACTGCAACCTCCACCTCCTGGGTTCAAGCAATTTTCCTGCCTTAGCCTCCCAAGTAGCTGGGATTACAGGTGCCCACCACCACACCAGCTAATTTTTTTTTTTTTTTGAGACGGAGTGTTGCTTCTATCACTCAGGCTGGAGTGCAGTGGTGCCATATCGGCTCACTGCAAGCTCTGCCTCCCAGGTTCACGCCATTCTCCTGCCTCAGTCTCCCAAGTAGCTGGGACTACAGGTGCCCGCCACCATGCCTGGCTAATTTTTTGTATTTTTAGTAGAGACGGGATTTCCCCCTGCCAGCCAGGATGGTCTCGATTTCCTGACCTCGCGATCTGCCTGCCTTGACCTCCCGAAGTGCTGGGACCACAGGCATGAGCCACTGCACCCAGCCTAATTTTTGTAATTTTAGTAGAGATGGGGTTTCACCATGTTGGTCAGGCTGGTCTTGAACTACTGACCTCGTGATCCGCCCACTTTGGCCTCCCAAAGTGCTGGATTACAGGAGTGTGAGCCACCGTGCCCAGCCTTTTTTTTTTTTTTTTTTAAGACAGGGTCTCACTCTTGTCCCACAGGCTGGTGTGCAGTGGCTTGATCTTGGCTCATTGCAACCTCTGCCCCCTGGGTTCAAGTGATTCTCGTGTCTCAGACTCTCAAGTAGCTGAGATTACAGGTGCACGTTAGCACGCCTGGCTAATTTTTTGTATTTTTAGTAGAGACGGGATTTCCCCCTGCCAGCCAGGATGGTCTCGATTTCTGACCTCGCGATCTGCCTGCCTTGACCTCCCGAAGTGCTGGGACCACAGGCATGAGCCACTGCACCCAGCCTAATTTTTGTAATTTTAGTAGAGATGGGGTTTCACCATGTTGGTCAGGCTGGTCTTGAACTACTGACCTCGTGATCCGCCCACTTTGGCCTCCCAAAGTGCTGGGATTACAGGAGTGTGAGCCACCGTGCCCAGCCTTTTTTTTTTTTTTTTTTAAGACAGGGTCTCACTCTTGTCCCACAGGCTGGTGTGCAGTGGCTTGATCTTGGCTCATTGCAACCTCTGCCCCCTGGGTTCAAGTGATTCTCGTGTCTCAGACTCTCAAGTAGCTGAGATTACAGGTGCACGTTAGCACGCCTGGCTAATTTTTGTATTTTAATTAGAGACAGGGTTTTGCCATGTTGACCAGTTTGGTCTCGAACTCCTGACCTCAAGTGATCTGCCTGCCTCAGCCTCCCAAAGTGCTGGGATTACAGGCATGAGCTACCACACTCAGCTTGATTCTTTTCTTTTTTTAGACAGTGTCTCGCTCTATCGCCGAGGCTGGAGTGCAGTGGTGCGATCTCCGCTTGCTGCAAGTTCTGCCTCCCAGGTTCATGCCATTCTCCCACGTCAGCCTCCTGAGTAGCTGGAACTACAGGCGTCCACCACCACGCCCAGCTAATTTTTTTGTGTTTTTTTAGTAGAGACGGGGTTTCACTGTGTTAGCCAGGATGGTCTCGATCTCCTGATCTCATGATCTGCCCGCCTCAGCCTCCCAAAGTGCTGGGATTACAGGTGTGAGCCACCACGCCTGGCCCTGATTCATTTTTATAATTCAAAAACTGAATGCAAAAAGAATAAAACTTAGCAATGACAAAAATGCCCAAAAGGTGGAAAGAAATCCACCCCTGACCTCTGTGGAGAGATGACCTCTGACAACAGTCTCAGGGTGAACTGTCATCCCGAGACACTGTTAGCAGAGGCTGTCCATGTCCATACTGTTCATGCTATAATAATTACACTGTGTTTATTCTTAAGGTTTTAAAAACATTTATTTTTAACAAATTTTCTTTGAAGAGCTACACTGTGCACGTGATAAAGTCCAACAGGACCGTAGGGCACCCCGTGAGAAGAAGGTTCTCCCACTCTGGGCCCCTCCCCAGGCACAGCCTCCCATACATCTGATAGAGACATCCACACATAGAGAAGCACCACGAACCGTTTCTTTCCTTCTTTTATTTGAGACGGAGTTTCGCTCTGTCGCCCAGGCTGGAGTGCAGTGGTGCGATGTAAGCTCACTGCAACCTCTGCCTCCTGAGTTCATGCGATTCTCCTGCCTCAGCCTCCCGAGTAGCTGGGATTACAGATGCTTGCCACCGCACCTGGCTAATTTTTGTATTTTTAGTAGAGACGGGGTTTCACCATGTTGGCCAGGCTGGTCTCGAACTCCTGTCCTCTGGTGATCTGCCCGCCTCGACCTCCCAAAGTGCTGGGATTGCAGGTGTGAGCCACTGTGTCCGGCCTACTAGAGGCACCTTAAAACATATCTCCTGTGTCCAAAGCACATCTTTGTTTGCACTCCTGGAGTCTTCCTGCATCAGCTTCCCAAAGTGCTGGGATTGCAGTTGTGAGCCACTGTGCCCGGCCCCACCAAATTGTTTTCTCACCTGCTGTTTTTTTGAGGAATCTTTTCTGCAGCTCGTGACTCATGTGTAGAGCCCCTTGTGTCTTGAGGCCTTCATGCCCGTCAGCTCATCTAAAAGTCACTCCTGAGGAGTGAGGGCAAGAGGCATTGGGAGAGATTAGGCGGCCCCAGGAAGCCATCTAGTGTGTGTCCCAGGAGGCCTGCTGCCTGCAGACACTGCTCCCAGATGCAGCAGCCTTGGCCATCAGAGTGTCCTCCACGATGAGGTGGCGACTTCTCTGCAGGCCTTGCCCTCACCCAGGGGTGTGGGTCTCCGTGTGCACACATATGTGCTAATAGTTCTACGTTTGCCATATACCATTTATATGCTTTATGCAGATTAACCCACTTTAATCTCAAAAAGACCTGCTGTCATCATGCTCACTGTACAGATGAGGACACCGAGTTACAGAATCCTGGTGACCTGCGCAAGGTCACACAGCTGGGAGGGGTGGGGGAAGGGCCTGTGAACCCAGCAGGCCCAGCCCCTGAGTCTAGGCTCTGCAGCCGTCTTGGGAGCAGAGTCTGAGAAGCACAATAGGTACCTGTTCTAAGGGGAGAAAGGTGGAGGTGGCAGGTAGAGAGAGGATGGCCCCTGGGAGCTGAGATGGCTCCACACGGACAGGCTGGGTGACCTCAGGCAAGTCACTTCCCATTTGGGACCCCAAGGACCCCTCTGCAGACCCAGCTGGGGGTCCCTGATGAGGTTGGCTCTCAGGGTCCCTATGAGTCTCATTGGCTGAGGCCAGTAATGTCCCGGCACCATCACTGGACATGGTTTGCTCTGACATGGAGGGGCAGGTGTAGCAGCCAAAAGCGATCCTGAGCTCCGGGCCTCTGAACCCTGCCCTACCAGCTACTGTGGGTGTCTCTACCCTCTCTCTCTCTCTCTCGGTTTCCTTTCCTGAAAAGAGGGGGGTAGTAAAAACCATCCCTCAGGGTTTTTATTACCAACGCCCTTCGTGGAGGGGTCAGCTGGCCCAGGCCCTTGCCAGCAGGTGCACAGCTGGGCCTGGGGGCCTGGGTGTGGGTCTGTTGAACCTTGACCCACCCTGGAGCTGTGGTCGGACTGGACATGCAGGTGTGGAGGTGCATTTTTATTAGGGCGATTTTCTGACAGATGACAGAGTGTAGGGCTCTCTTCCGAACGGGGCTAGTGGAGGCCTTGGTTCAAAAGCCCTCATTTTGCACCAAGGGCTATGAGGCTTCACAGCGGAAAGGGGCTCACTGGGGTTATGGGCCGCCCGCCGACCCCTCCTCTCCCACTTTGTTTGCAGTTCTGGGAAGTCATCAGCGATGAGCATGGCATCGACCCCAGCGGCAACTATGTGGGCGACTCGGACTTGCAGCTGGAGCGGATCAGCGTCTACTACAATGAGGCCTCCTGTGAGTGGCTGCCCCAGCCTCCCCACCCCAGCCTCCCCACCCCAACCTCCCCACCCCAGCCTCCCCACCCCAACCTCCCCACCCCAGCCTCCCCACCCCAGCCTCCCCACCCCAACCTCCCCACCCCAGCCTCCCCACCCCAGCCTCCCCACCCCAACCTCCCCACCCCAGCCTCCTCACCCCAGCCTCCCCATCCCAGCCCTGTACTGACCAGGTCTCCTCAGCATCTCTGTCCTCCCATGGGTTGGCTGAGATGCCAGCAGGCATAAGTGGATGTCGGGCATCCAGAGGCACAGAATAAAGACAACAAATCGCAGTCACAAAAGTGAGAGCCAAACATATGAGTGCCATGAGGGCCTTTGCGTGTCCAGGGGCACAGACAGGGATGGGGCGGGCCAGAGACTTTGGAGGCTGTAAGAGGGTCTAGAGAAGGGGTCACCTGGAGGGCTTAGTCAGGGGCTATTTAGCAACTGGTATAAAGTGATTTCCATATAAAAGTGGTGATACACCCCCCTGCCCACATGGACACGTGACTTAAAATTTTATTTAATTTAATAGAGTCAGTCTCAGTATGTGGCCCAGGCTGGTCTTGAACTCCTGGACTCAAGTTATCCACTTGCCTTGGCCTCCCAAAGTGCTGGGAGTGCAGGCATGAGCCCCTGCGCCTGGTGGGTGTGTGACTTGATCCATCCTGTCCTGCTCCGTCCTTACACATAGTGAGGCTTAAGGTGAAGAAAGTTGCTCAAGCTTGCCTTTGGTCTAGGACTCTCTGACTTCACAGTAAAGGCTCTTAGGATGTGAGCAGGAGGATGGCAGGCAGGCAGAGAATTTAGAAAGAATGAGGGAGAGGCTCTGGCCCTCTGTAACCCAAATCACTGAGCCCTTCTCTCCCCTCAGCTCACAAGTATGTGCCTCGGGCCATTCTGGTTGACCTGGAACCTGGAACCATGGACAGTGTCCGCTCAGGGGCCTTTGGACATCTTTTCAGGCCTGACAATTTCATCTTTGGTAAGTTTCCCCAGCTCCAAGCTCTGATGGCAGACCGTATGACATGCAAGCCCAGGTCGGTGCACGGGGGCGGCTGTCAGAAATAAGGAATGGTCAGCTCCTCACACGATCTTGAAGGGTGAGAACTGATCTCTCCATTTTACAGCATCGGAGGTCCAGAGAAAGGGTTCTGTGGGGAGAACAGAAACCACTCGTGCATTTCAAGTGGAATGAAGTGTAAAGCAAACAGAAACTTACAGAATTGCTAGAGAGCTGGTGAGACAGAATGGGGCCTCCAGAGGACTCCAGGGTCCAGGAGAGTGAGGCCTTGCTGTGGCCAAGAGGTCAGGACGTTCTCGTGCCTGTGTCCTGGGGCAGGGCCGTGGATGTGCCACACACACCGGAGGGCCTCGCTTCACTTCTGCCTTCCCAGCCTCAGCACACCCAACTGGTAGATGCCAGGTTGCATCCAGTGCCCAACTGCCAGGGATTCTCGGGTGGCTGTTTAGGCTCCTGGCACAGTCAGTCAGAAGGAAGGCGGGCTGGAGCAGGAGGGTTGATCCACTCACCCAGGATCCCCTCAGGAGGCAGAGCCTTGCTCTGGTGTGACCTCAAGTTCTCAAGACCCTGTCCAGAGCCCTTGTCCTGAGCACTCAGCAGCATTGACTCAGGGAAGCCACAGTGGGTATGAGAAGGGGTGCTCAGTGGGGTCTACTTTACAGAAGTGAGAATGGGCACAGGGCTGCCATGGCTGCCCTGGGATGTTCAGGCAGGGGCTGGAGGTCTGGACTGCAGAGTCCCTGACCCCTGTCCCCTACCCCTCTTCTCCCTGCACAGGTCAGAGCGGGGCTGGCAACAACTGGGCCAAGGGTCACTACACGGAGGGTGCGGAGCTGGTGGACTCGGTCCTGGATGTCGTGCGGAAGGAGTGTGAAAACTGCGACTGCTTGCAGGGCTTCCAGCTGACCCACTCGCTGGGGGGTGGCACGGGCTCCGGCATGGGCACGCTGCTCATCAGCAAGGTGCGTGAGGAGTATCCGGACCGCATCATGAACACCTTCAGCGTCGTGCCCTCGCCCAAGGTGTCAGACACAGTGGTGGAGCCCTACAATGCCACGCTGTCCATCCACCAGCTGGTGGAGAATACGGATGAGACCTACTGCATCGACAACGAGGCACTCTACGACATCTGCTTCCGCACCCTCAAGCTGGCCACACCCACCTACGGGGACCTCAACCACCTGGTGTCAGCCACCATGAGCGGGGTCACCACCTCCTTGCGCTTCCCTGGGCAGCTCAACGCTGACCTGCGCAAGCTGGCCGTCAACATGGTGCCCTTCCCCCGTCTGCACTTCTTCATGCCCGGCTTCGCTCCCCTCACAGCCCGGGGCAGCCAGCAGTACCGGGCCCTGACCGTGCCCGAGCTCACCCAGCAGATGTTTGATGCCAAGAACATGATGGCTGCCTGCGACCCGCGCCACGGCCGCTACCTGACGGTGGCCACTGTGTTCCGGGGCCGCATGTCCATGAAGGAGGTGGACGAGCAGATGCTGGCCATCCAGAGCAAGAACAGCAGCTATTTCGTGGAGTGGATCCCCAACAACGTGAAGGTGGCCGTGTGCGACATCCCGCCCCGTGGCCTCAAGATGTCTTCCACCTTCATCGGGAACAGCACGGCCATCCAGGAGCTGTTCAAGCGCATCTCCGAGCAGTTCACGGCCATGTTCCGGCGCAAGGCCTTCCTGCACTGGTACACGGGCGAGGGCATGGACGAGATGGAGTTCACCGAGGCTGAGAGCAACATGAACGACCTGGTGTCCGAGTACCAGCAATACCAGGACGCCACGGCCGAGGAGGAGGGCGAGATGTACGAAGACGACGAGGAGGAGTCGGAGGCCCAGGGCCCCAAGTGAAGCTGCTTGCAGCTGGAGTGAGGGGCAGGTGGCAGCCGGGGCCAAGGTCAGCAGTGTCTGACCCCCAGAGCCATCTTGCTGCCGACACTGTGCCCTGCTTTCCCCCTTGCCCTAGGGCTCCCTTGCCACCCTCCTGCAGTATTTACGGCCTCGTCCTCCCCACCTGGGCCATGTGTGTGCTGCTCCTGTCTGTCTTATTGCAGCTCCAGGCCTGATGTTTTATGGTTTTGTTTTTTACTGGTTTGTGTTTATATTTTCGGGGATACTTAATAAATCTATTGCTGTCAGATACCCTTGCTTGGTGCCAGAGATTTCCTTTTATTCTGGAAAGTTGTGTCCAGTGGGTGGAGGTGTCGACAGGGAGGCCCGGGTGGGCAGGCAAGAGCTCATCCTCTCCCAGGCTGGTGGCTGAGAGAGGCCTGCACTTGCGACCAGAAGGTGTCTCAAGGCACAGCCCATGGGGAGATCCTGGAAACGGAGAACCCGAGAGAAGGAATGGGAAGTACCTAGATAAAGCCTCATTCTAGACCCCAAGATGCAGCCCTCCTGTGACTTAAAAACAAACCCACACTCATCCCCTGGTCTCCCACAGAGCGGCTTGCACCCCGAGATTTCTCCACCTGTCTGCAGGCTGCACCCCGAGATTTCTCCCACCTGTCTGCAGGCTGCACCCCGAGATTTCTCCCACCTCTCTGCAGGCTGCACCCCGAGATTTCTCCCACCTGTCTGCAGGCTGCACCCCGAGATTTCTCCCACCTGTCTGCAGGCTGCACCCCGAGATTTCTCCCATCTGTCTGCAGGCTGCACCCCGAGATTTCTCCCACCTGTCTGCAGGCTGCACCCTGAGATTTCTCCCACCTCTCTGCAGGCTGCACCCCGAGATTTCTCCCACCTGTCTGCAGGCTGCACCCTGAGATTTCTCTGTAGGCTGAAAGCTGGGGTAGGTGGACCCTGCTGGGGTGGAAACTGACATGAGACCTGAAGCCTTGGGTGAGAACCAGGGAGGTATGGAAGGGTGCCCTGAGCGCTGCCTGAAAAAGATGGTGTGTTGGGTGTCTCGGGACTGGGCCCTGAGAGGGGCTGCTGGGGTCAGGGAGATGCAGCCACAGGACCCAGGCCTGGGCTGCCAGGAGGGACGTGTCAGTCCACCCGCCCCTGGCAGCCCCTTCCTGGGGTACACGATACTTAGTGTCCAGCCACACAGGCACCTGGAAGGCATGGTCTGTGGAGCTGCTCACCTGGTGCCCCACGTCCTCCTACAGGGAAAGAGCCTGGAGCCCAGAGGGGCTGACTTCCTGAGCCCTCCACAGCTGCCTCCCTGCCGCCCCGCCCCTTGGAAGTGATGGACATCAGTGGCCTTAGTCCCCCAGGTTCTGCCCAGTGGTTCCCTGAGAGCAGCCCCTTCTTCTTGAATCACCCTTCAACGTGGCAATGGGCTCAGAAGAAGACAGGCCGTGGGCACTGCGGGCCCTAGCTTCAGGTGTCAGGACTAGAAGCCCCAGAGGCCACCATCTCGAGTTCTGGCCCTGACACCCCCAGCGTGGACGGGGCCAGGGATCTGTCTCCTCTGCCAGCTGTTACTGTGTGACAAATCACCCCAAATCTACCTGAAACAGCGAGGGACCCTTTCTCTAGATACAGTGTGTTAGCTTCTCAGTGTCAGGAGGGGGTGACTACAAGCTCTGACACCTCCACACCTCACTCTTGGGGTTGTCCTCTGCACGGCTGCTCTCCAAGGCTGCCCGGCCATCCCCTCACATGGAGGGGTGGTGGCTGGAACCACTTCTTACATGGCACTGGTTCCTTTTTTTTTTTTTTTGAGACGGAGTCTCGCTCTGTCACCCAGGCTGGAGTGCAGTGGCCGGATCTCAGCTTACTGCAAGCTCCGCCTCCCAGGTTTACGCCATTCTCCTGCCTCAGCCTCCCGAGTAGCTGGGACTACAGGCGCCCGCCACCTCGCCCGGCTAGTTTTTTTTTTTTTTTTTGTATTTTTAGTAGAGACGGGGTTTCACCATGTTAGCCATGATGGTCTCGATCTCCTGACCTCGTGATCCACCCGTCTCGGCCTCCCAAAGTGCTGGGATTACAGGCTTGAGCCACCGCGCCTGGCCTCTTTTTTTTTTTTGAGATGGAGTCTCACTGTGTCGCCCAGGCTGGAGTGCCGTGGCACGATCTCAGCTCACTGAAAGCTCCGCCTCCTGGGTTCTCGCCATTCTCCTGCCTCAGCCTCCCAAGTGACTGGGACTAGAGGTGCCTGCCACCATGCCTGGCTAATTTGTTTTTGTATTTTTAGTAGAGATGCGGTTTCACCGTGTAAGCCAGGATGGTCTCGATCTCCTGACCTCGTGATCCACCCGTCCTGGGGACCGTCCGGCTCTCAAAAGATTGTAGAAAGAGGAGCCTCAGTTTGGGGCAGTTTCTCCCCAGTTGCACAGAGAATAGGGGAGCCGTTTAGAGAAATGATCTTTGGATTTGTAATGTGGTCTAGAATCCTGGCTCTGAGGGCCTTTTGTTTGTCTTTACTTTGTTGTGAGTTTGTATACACAGAGGAGATCCCTGAGAGCACTGAGGGTGGTTCCTGCAGACTCTCCCTGTTTGTCTGGTCCACCATATTCAGGGAGACCAGAAGGAAGCTCAGCAGGCCTAACTCAGGGCGACTGTCCTTTCTTCTGTCGTGCTCAGAGAGTGTCCAATAAACTCTGGGTCGGAGGTCATCCCACCACTTTGAGTGAATCAAAGGTAACAGGGGCCAAAGCAGGGCAAGTTTGAGCCTTGCCAGGTCGATATTGAACGCCGAGCAGGGTGACTAGTGTCTGGGTTTTGGCACATGTATTTTGTGATGGTTGGAATGGGAAAGGTTAATTTAGTTTCCCCCATGTAGCCTGTTGCAAAATTGAGAGGCTTTTGCCTGTGGTTCCATTAATTAAAAAAAGATGACTTTCTTTAGTAACACACCTTAGCCCCCACAGCTACGGTGCAGCCAGCAGGGTCACCAAAAACCACCCTGTTCTTGTGCAGCTGAAAGCTACAGAGAAAGGGAACCTGGAAACCCAGCGTGCCTGCAAAAGGCAGATAATTTCTTATCAGCCAGGCTTCTGCCTCTCTCTTTGCACTACCCTGGTGGGTGAGTGGTAGAAGTAACTGTTTGTCTCCTCTGGAAGGTTTTGATTAATAGGAAAAAGCGGCCAGGCACGGTGGCTCACGCCTGTAATCCCAGCACTTTGGGAGGCTGAGGCAGGTGGATCACGGGGTCAGGAGTTCAAGACCAGCTTGGCCAAGATGGTGAAACTCCGTCGCTACTAAAAATACAAAAATTAGCCGGTGTGGTGGTGGGTGCCTGTAATCTCAGCTACTCAGGAAGCTGAGAATTGCTTGAACCTGGGAGGCAGAGGTTCCAGTGAGCTGAGAAGCTGAGATCACACCACTGCACTGCAGCCTGGGTGACGGAGTGAGACTCACTCAAAAAAAAAAAAAAAAAGGAAAAAGGATTTGTGTGACTCATCTTATTTGTCTTTCTGTGTCATTCTGTCACGAAGGAGATACACAGTTTAGAATGTGGCCAGGACCCTTATAAACCCATGGTTCAAGCTGCCTCAGCCGACTGGTCAGTTACAAATTTTGCTGTGGGTCCCTGAACAAAAACTGGACGAGGTTTCCTTCTTGTCTTGTTTTGTGTCCTGGAGGGCTTGACTTCGGGACCATGTGGGGAATCTCCTGGTCTCCGCCAATCCAGAGGGCATTAATTTTTGGGCTCATGTCAGACAACCAGTCTGAAAGAACACATAATAGCATCATGTTCAGCCTTAACAATTCTATTTATTTATTTATTTATTTAGAGACAGAGTCTCACCCTGCTGCCAAGGCTGGAGTGCAGTGGCACTCTGTCCCTCACTGCAACCTCTGTCTCCTGGGTTCAAGCAATTCTCCTGCCTCAGCCTCCGGGGTATCTGGGGTTACAGGCGTGCGCCACCACACGCGGCTAGTTTTGTTTTTTTTTTTATTTTATGTTTTCAGTAGAGATGGGGTTTCAGCATGTTGGCCAGGCTGGTCTTGAACTCCTGACCTCAAGTGATCTGCCTCCCTCGGCCTCCCAAAGTGCCGGGACTGCAGGCGTGAGCCACCGCGCCCGGCCTTTTTTGGGGGGGCAGAGTCTCACTCTTTTGCCCAGGCTGGAGTGCAGTGGAACGATCTTGCTCACTGCAACCTCTGCCTCCAGGGTTCAAGGGATTCTCCTGCCTCAGCCTCCCGAGTAGCTGCAAGAGGTGACAATGTGCTAGCAGCCCTCACTCTCAGCGCCTCCTCGGCCTCGGCGTCCACACTGGCGGCACTAGAGGAGCCCTTCAGCCCGCCACGGCACGTGGGAGCCCCGCTCTGGGCTGGCTGAGGCCGGAGCTGCCTCCCTCTGGTTGCGGGGAGGTGTGCAGGGAGAGGCGCGGTCAGGAACCGGGGCTGCGCGCGGCGCTCGCGGGCCAGTGCGAGTTCCGGTGGGCGCGGGCGCGGGCGCGGGCGCGGGCGCGGGCTCAGCGGGCCCCGCACTCGGAGCGGCCGGCTGGCGCCGCAGGCCCAGGGCAGTGACGGCCTTAGCACCCGGGCCAGCAGCTGCAGAGGTTGCGCCGGGTCCCCCAGCGGTGCTGGCCCACCAGCGCTGCACTCAAATTCTCGCTGGGCCTTAGCTGCCTCCCAGGGTGGCAGGGCTCGGGACCTGCAGCCCGCCATGCTGAGCTCCCCACTGCGGTGGGCTCCCCCGCGGCCCGCGCCTCCCCGACGGGCGCCGCCCCCTGCTCCGTGGCGCCCGGTCCCATCACAACCCAAGGGCTGAGGAGTGCAGGCGCCGCTCGGGACTGGAGCGCAGCTCTGCCTGCAGCCCTGGTGCGGTATCCACCCGGTGAAGCCAGCTGGGCTCCTGAGCCGGATGGGGACTTGGGAGAACTTTTATATGTAGCCGGAGGATTGTATGTGTACCAATCAGCACTCTGTATGTAGCTAATCTGGTGGGGACTTGGAGAACTTTTATGTCCAGCTAGAGAATCATAAATACACCAATCAGCACTCTGTCTAGCTCAAGGTTTGTAAATACACCAATCAGTACTCTGTGTCTAGCTAACCTGGTGGGGACTTGGAGAACTTTTCTGTCTAGCAGGCTGTGTCTAGCTCAGGGATTGTAAACGCACCAATCAGCCCTCTGTCAAAACGGACCAATCAGCTGTCTGTAAATAGACCAGTCAGTTCTCTGTAAAATGGACCAATCAGCAGGATGTGGGTGGGGTCAGATAAGGGAATAAAAGCAGGCTGCAGGTAGCTGGGGTCCTCTTCCACACTTGGGGAGCTTTGTGCTTTTGCTGTTTGCAATACATTTTGCTGCTGTGTAAACTTTGGGTCCACGCTGCCTTTATGAGCTGTAACACTCACTGCAAAGGTCTGCAGCTTCACTCCTGAAGCCAGTGAGACCACGAACCCACCGGGAAGAAGGAACAACTCCAGACATGCTGCCTTTTCGAGCTGTAACACTCACCAACCAGAAAGGTCTGCAGCTTCACTCCTGACAGCAAGACCACGAACTCACCAGAAGGAAGAAGCTCCAGACACATCTGAACGTCTGAAGGAACAAACTCGGCACCCACCATCTTTAAGAACTGTTTAACTCTCACCGCGAGGGTCGGCGGCTGCATTCTTGAAGTCAGCGAGACCAAGAACCCACCAATTCTGAACACAGCTAGGACTGCAGGCACCTGCCAGCACAACTGCCTGATTTTTTGTATTTTTAGTAGAGATGAGGTGTTGTGTTAGCCGGGATGGTCTTGATCTCCTGACCTTGTGATCCACCTGTCTCGGCCCCCCAAAGTGCTGGGATTACAGGTACCTGCCACAATGCCTGGCAGATTTTTGTATTTTTAGTAGAGATGGGGTTTCGCCATGTTGGCCAGGCTGACCTTGAACTCCTGACCTCAGGTGATTGACCTGCCTCATCCTCCCAAAGTGCTGGGATTACAGGTGTGAGCTATCGCGCCTGGCCAAGAATTATCTGGAGCAGTTAAAATCCTTTGAAAGCTTGAAAATGGCTGTCTTGGACTCTTCCTGGGAAAACCAATGCAACTGCCGCTTTTGCTGTACTTCAGCCACTAAGACTTTGCCCTTTTATCTCTAAAAATATATTTATGTCACATACATTATTTTATCTATATGTAGTATATAGATAATATATTTTTTTGAGACAGCATTTCACTCTTGTTGCCCAGGCTGGAGTGCAATGGCGTGATCTCGGTTCACCAAAACTTCCACTTCCTGGGTTCAAGTGATTCTCCTGCCTCAGCCTTGCTAGTGGCTGGAATTACAGGCACACGCCAGCATGCCTGGCTAATTTTGTATTTTTAGCAGAGACAGAGTTTCTCCACGTTGGTCAGGGTGGCCTCGAACCCCTGATCTCAGGTGATTCAGCCTCCCAAAGTGCTGGAATTACAGGCGTGAGCCACTGTGCCCAGCCATTTTTAAAATTTTAATTTTTTTTTTCCAGACAGTTTCACTCCTGTTGCCCAGGCTCTGGAGTGCAATGGCATGAACTCAGCTCACTGCAACCTCTGCCTCCTGGGTTCACGCAATTATCCTGCCTCAGCCTCCTGAGTTGCTTGGATTACAGGCATGGACCACCATGCCTGGCTAATGTTGTATTTTTAGTAGAGACAGAGTTTCTCCATGTTGGCCAGGCTGGTCTCAAACTCCCAACCTCAGGTGATCTGCCCACCTCAGCCTCCCGAAGTGCTGGGATTGGAGTCGTGAGCCACTGGGCCAGTGTGATTTTATTTTTTTTTGAGATGGAGTCTCGCTCTGTCGCCCGGGCTGGAGTGCAGTGGCCGGATCTCAGCTCACTGCAAGCTCTGCCTCCCTGGTTTACGCCATTCTCCTGCCTCAGCCTCCCGAGTAGCTGGGACTACAGGCGCCCACCACCTCACCCGGCTAATTTTTTTTTTTTTTTGTATTTTTTAGTAGAGACGGGGTTTCACTGTGTTAGCCAGGATGGTCTCGATCTCCTGACTTCGTGATCCGCTTGTCTCAGCCTCCCAAAGTGCTGGGATTACAGGCTTGAGCCACCGCGCCCGGCCCCCGGTCTGATTTTTTTATGTGATGTATAATATAAATACATATATAGTGCTTCATAGAGATGAGGTCTCGTCATGTTGCCCAAGCTAGTCTTGAACTCCTGGCCTCAAATGATCCTCTCACCTCAGCCTCCCACGGTGAGCTACGGTGCCAGTGACCGCCTCAGCCTCCTAGAGTGCTGGGATTACAGGCAGTTTGGGAGGCTGAGGCGGGTGGATTATTTGAGGTCAGGAGTTCAAGACCAGCCTGACCAATATGACGAAACCCTGTCTCTACTAAAAATACAAAAATTAGGCGGGCATAGTGGCCTGTGCCTGTAGCCCCAGCTATTCCGGAGGCTGAGGCGGGAGAATCGCTTGAACCTGGGAGGCAGAGATTACAGAGAGCCGAGACTGTGCCACTGCACTCCAGCCTGGGTGACAGAGTGAGACTCTATCTCAAATAAAATATTTGGGCTATATGTGTACAGGTATTGTTTTAAAGCCCCTGCTCTCCCTGTGTAAAAACTTCTCAATTGAATTACTTTGCATGGTAAGTAATAGATAGATGAGAGAGAGAGTCTTTGAAGTGACTGGTGGCCACAGTGAGTTTCTCACAGTGAGTGGTTATGACTATGTGTCAATACACCCTTCTTTGCATATTGGTTTTATTATTTTTTTTTTTTTAGTGAAAATCTCGCTCTGTTGCCCAGGTTGGAGTGCAGTGGCATGATCACAGCTCACTGAAGCCTCTTCTTCCCGGACTCAAGCAATCCTCCCATCTAGCCTCCGAAGTAGCTGGGGCTACAGGTACACACCACTGTCCCTGGGTAATTTTGTATTTTTAGTAGAGACGGGATTTCTCCATGTTGGTCTGGCTGGTCTCTATTTTATTTTTTTTTTGAGGCGGAGTCTTGCTCTGTCGCCCGGACTGGAGTGCAGTGGCCAGATCTCAGCTCACTGCAAGCTCCGCCTCCCGGGTTTACGCCATTCTCCTGCCTCAGCTTCCTGAGTAGCTGGGACTACAGGCGCCTGCCACCTCGCCCGGCTCGTTTTTTTTTTTTTTGTATTTTTAGTAGAGATGGGGTTTCACCGTGTTAGCCAGGATGGTCTCGATCTCCTGACCTCGTGATCCGCCCGTCTCAGCCTCCCAAAGTGCTGGGATTACAGGCTTGAGCCACCGCGCCTGGCCAAGTCTGGCTGGTCTCTAACTCCCAACCTCAGGTGATCCTCCTGCCTCAGCCTGCCAATGTGCTGGGATTACAGGCGTAAGTCACCTTGCCTGGCCTCTCTATTTTTTTTTTTTTTTTTTGAGGCTGAGTCTTGCTCTGTAGCCCAGGTTGGAGTGCAGTGGCACGATCTCGGCTCACTGAAACTTCTGCCTCCCGGGTTCAAGCGATTTTCTTCCCTGAGCCTCACGAGTAGATGGGACTATAGGCACACGCCACCACGCATGGCTAATTTTTGTATTTTAGTAGAGATATTCACCATGTTAGCCAGGCTGTTTTTGAACTCCTGACCTCAAATGATCTGCCCGCCTCAGCCTCCTGAAGTGCTGGGATTACAGGCATGAGCCACTGCACCCGGTTAAGGATTTTTGATTTTGAGGATCTGTTTTGCCTTCTAGCCATGCCTGCTTATTTGGGGCTAGAAATTGCTTAAAACAGGGGTCCCCAGCCCCCAGGCCAAGGACCGGTAGTGATCTGTGGCCAGTTAGGAACTGGGCCACATAGCACCAGGTGACCGGTGAGCGGGTGAGCTAGGGAAGTTTCATCTGTATTTATAGTGGCGCCCCATCGCTGCTGTCACCACCCGAGCTCCACCTCCTGTGGGATCAGCAGCAGGATCTGGTTCTCACAGGAGCTCGAACCCTGTTGTGAACTGCGCACACGAGGGCTCTAGTGAGCTCCGAATGGGAACCTGCCTCCCACTGTCTCCCCTCGCCCTCAGATGGAATCGTCTAGTTGCAGGAAACAAGCTCAGGGCTCCCAGTGATGACACGTTCAGGTGAGTTGTACAATTATTTCATTATGTATTACCGTGTAATAATAGAAATAACGTGCACTGTAAATGTCAGGCGCTTGGGCCGGGCGCGGTGGCTCAAGCCTGTAATCCCAGCACTTTGGGAGGCCGAGACGGGCGGGTCACGAGGTCAGGAGATCGAGACCATCCTGGCTAACACGGTGAAACCCCGTCTCTACTAAAAATACAAAAACTAGCCGGGCGAGGTGGCGGGCGCCTGTAGTCCCAGCTACTCCGGAGGCTGAGGCAGGAGAATGGCGTGAACCCGGGAGGCGGAGCTTGCAGTGAGCTGAGATCCGGCCACTGCACTCCAGCCTGGGTGACAGAGCGAGACTCCGTCTCAAAAAAAAAAAAAAAAAGTCAGGCGCTTGACTCATCCCAAAACTGTCCCTCTCACTGAGTCTGCGGAAAAACTGTCTTCCGCGAAACCAGTCCCTGGTGCCAAAGAGGCCGGGTACCACTACCCTGGGCCGGGCGCGGTGGCTCAAGCCTGTAATCCCAGCACTTTGGGAGGCCGAGACGGGCGGATCACAAGGTCAGGAGATTGAGACCATCCTGGTGAACACGGTGAAACCCCGTCTCTACTAAAAAAATACAAAAAACTAGCCGGGCGAGGTGGCGGGCGCCTGTAGTCCCAGCTACTGGGGAGGATGAGGCAGGAGAATGGCGGGAACCCGGGAGGCGGAGCTTGCAGTGAGCTGAGATCCGGCCACTGCACTCCAGCCTGGGAGACAGAGCGAGACTCCGTCTCAAAAAAAAAAAAAAAAAAAAGGCTCTACCCTGAAGCTGATAATCCAGTCGAGAAAGAAACATCTTCAGGGAACCTCCATGTGTAGGAGTTTTTCCTGGCCATCGCGACTGAACTGATAAAATAATATTCTAGTAATCTTTGATAAATTAAGACAGTTTTAAAGATTATTGGCAAAGTAAAATAAAAAGTCTTTAATATTTAGACATTTGGAGCCAGGCACGGTGGCCGGGCAGATCACCTGAGGTCAGGAGTTCGAGACCAGCCTGTCCAACATGGCAAGACCGCATCTCTACTAAAAATACAAAATTAGCTGGGCATGGTGGCACATACCTGTAATGGCATCTACTCAGGAGGCTGAGGCTGGAGAATTGCTTGAACCCAGGAGGCGGAGTTTGCAGTGAGCTGAGATTGCACCACTGCATTCCAACCTGGGTGACAAGTGTGAAACTCTGTCTCAAAAAAAATAGAAATTTAGACACTTGGTCTAAATAAAGACAGTGTTTGCTGGATTACTTAAGCTCCTAAACTGCTTCTGTGACTTTTTTTTTTTTTTTTGAGACTGAGCCTCCCTCTGTAGCCCATGCTGGAGTGCAGTGGCGAGATACTGGCTCACTGCAACCTCCCCTTCCTGGGTCCCAGTTCAAGCCATTCTCCTGCCTCAGCCTCCCGAGTAGCTGGGATTACAGGCACATGCCACCAGACCCAGCTACTTTTTGTATTTTTAGTAGTGATGGGATTTCACCATCTTGGCCAGGCTGGTCTTGAACCCTTGAGCTCGTCATCCACCCGCCTTGGCTTCCCAAAGTACTGCTATTACAGGCTTGAGTCACCATGCCCGGCTGACTTTTTATAATTGTTCAACTTACCTGCATTAGAGCCATTGGGTTCTGGGTGAGGCTGGGGACATGTGGAGTTAGCCATGCCCGCTAGTTCTGCTGGAGTCAGACATTATCTGTGGTTCTGTTTTGTGTCCCAGACTCTGCACCTGGTACATAATTAAAATTGCTTACACTAGAAATGAAAATTATGTGTTTTTAGTAAAAAGGCATGGGAATGTGTTTTTGTTTTTATTTTGTTTTGTTTTGTTTTTTTGAGACGGAGTCTTGCTGTGTTGCCCAGGCTGGAGTGCAGTGGCGTGATCTCGGCTCACTGCAAGCTCCGCCTCCCGGGTTTATGCCATTCTCCTGCTTCAGCCTCCCGAGTAGCTGGGACTACAGGCGCCCGCCACCTCACCCGGCTAGTTTTTTTGTATTTTTTTTTTTTTTTTTTTTTTTTTTTTTGAGACGGAGTCTCGCTCTGTCGCCCAGGCTGGAGTGCAGTGGCCGGATCTCAGCTCACTGCAAGCTCCGCCTCCCGGGTTCACGCCATTCTCCTGCCTCAGCCTCCCGAGTAGCTGGGACTACAGGCGCCCACCACCTCGCCTGGCTAGTTTTTTTGTATTTTTTAGTAGAGACGGGGTTTTGCCGTGTTAGCCAGGATGGTCTCGATCTCCTGACCTCGTGATCCGCCCGTCTCGGCCTCCCAAAGTGCTGGGATTACAGGCTTGAGCCACAGCGCCCGGCCTGTATTTTTTTTTTTTTAGTAAAGACGGGGTTTCACCGTGTTAGCCAGGATGGTCTCGATCTCCTGACCTCGTGATCTGCCTGTCTCGGCCTCCCAAAGTGCTGGGACTACAGGCTTGAGCCACCGCGCCCGGCCAGGAATGTGGCTTTTTAAGAAAAAGTAATTTTGTTTAATTTAGAAAGTTTAAGGATTGTCTTGGGTTAAAAGAAAGAATAAAACTAAAGATTTAAGCAAGTTGTAGAAGGTTTGTAAAAGATTAATTTTGTGAAACATTCTGTGTGTGAGCAAGTTGGCTACAATTAAAAGAGTATTATTGGCCGGGCGTGGTGGCTCAAGCCTGTAATCCCAGCACTTTGGGAGGTCGAGACCGGCAGATCACAAGGTCAGGAGATCAAGACGATCCTGGCTAACATGGTGAAACCCCGTCTCTACTAAAAAATACAAAAAAAAACAACCAAACAAACAAAAAAAGAGTATTATTTAGTTTTTCCGTAAATTGACCCTGAAAAGCACACTGATGCAGGGCCAGAATCTGGGTCTGTGGGTCCTAATAAAGGCTTTTCTTAGAGCATTGATCTCTTTAGCAGAAAATTATAAATGTTTATAAAAGGTGTATAAAAATCTTACCTTGGCCGGGCGCGGTGGCTCACGCCTGTAATCCCAGCACTTTGGGAGGCCGAGACGGGCGGATCACAAGGTCAGGAGATCGAGACCATAGTGAAACCCCGTCTCTACTAAAAATACAAAAAATTAGCCGGGGGCGGTGGCGGGCGCCTGTAGTCCCAGCTACTCAGGAGGCTGAGGCAGGAGAATGGCATGAACCCGGGAGGCGGAGCTTGCAGTGAGCCGAGATGGCGCCACTGCACTCCAGCCTGGGCGACAGAGCAAGACTCCATCTCAAAAAAAAATAAAATAAATAAATAAAAAATAGCCTGTAATCCCAGCACTTTGGGAGGCCGAGATGGGCGGATCACGAGGTCAGGAGATCGAGACCATCCTGCCTAACACGGTGAAACCCCATCTCTACTAAAAATACAAAAACGAGCCGGGCGAGGTGGCGGGCGCCTGTAGTCCCAGCTACTCAGGAGGCTGAGGCAGGAGAATGGCATAAACCCGGGAGGCGGAGCTTGCAGTGAGCTGAGATCTGGCCACTGCACTCCAGTCCGGGCGACAGAGCGAGACTCCGCCTCAAAAAAAAAAAAAAAAAAAAATCTTACCTTATGGTCAAACTAATTAAAATTTGACATCTTTATGAGATTTTATTTAAATTAGCTTTAGCATTAATGATTCACCAATGTAAAAATGGAATTTGGTTTTCTTTATTTCTATTTTTTTTTTTTTTTGAGGCAGATTCTCTCTCTGTTGCCCAGGCTAGAGTGCAGTGGTGCAATCTTGGCTCACTTCAACCTCCACCTCCCAGGCTTAAGCAATTCTCCTGCCTCAGCCTCCTGAGTAGCTGGGATTATAGGCATGCGCCACCACACCTGGCTAATTTTTGTATTTTTAGTAGAGCTGGAGTTTTGCCATGTCAGCCGGGCTGGTCTGGAACTCCTGACCTCAGGTGATCTGCCCACCTTGGCTTCCCAAAGTGCTGGGATTACAGGTGTGAGCCACCGCACCTGGTCAATTTTTCTTTTTTGAAGAAGATTTTTATATAATATGGAGAGAATGAAATATTTTTGTTTGCCTTTTGAGTAAACTGAAGAAAACAAAAAAGGTGAGAATGAAGACCAGATTCCATTGACCTTGTGCTATCCTCATTGGGTCTTGTTTGGAAAGCTGAGTTTCCTAGCAGAGTAAAGTTTTTTGCCTTTCTAAAACTTTTGAGTCATTTTGACTAAATGGATGACTTATGTTGACCTGAGATTCTATTTTGTGATACCCAGTGTTTAAACCTTTGATATTTGACAACTTTACCAAACACAAATTCTAAATTCTTTTTTTAAAAAAACTAATTAATCTTTTAAATATTAGGTCCCTTAAATTCCAAAAGAGACATATTTGACTTATATGATGTATTAAAATCACACAGGAGGTATTGTCAAATGTAAAATGGTGTTTAACTTTCTTTGGGTTATATATAAATACGTTATTCATATGTATTACAAAATTATGTAAGATTTCTATATTTCTGATATGCCTCAGTATACCTTGTCAGTAATAATTATGATCGTTGGCCGGGAGCAGTGGCTCACGCCTGTAATTATAGAACTTTGAGAGGCCGAGGCAGGCGGATCACCTGAGGTCAGGAGGTAGAGACCAGCCTGGCCAAGATGGTAAAACCCTATCTCTACTAAAAATACAAAAAAATTAGCTGGGTGTGGTGGCGGGTGCCTTTAGTCCCAGCTACTCGGGAGGCTGAGGCAAGAGAATCGCTTGAACCCGGGAGGCAGAGGTTGCAGTGAGCCGACGTACTGCCACTGCACTCTAGCCCGGGTGACAGAGTGAGACTCTGTCTCAAAAAAAAAAAAAAATTATGATTGGTATGTTAAATGATTGTGTGCCACGGAGATGACAAGGTTTCTTGTGGGTTTCACTTAACTGTGACTGTCCTAAGACTTGTCATTCCACAGATAACTGTTGTCTTGTTTGACCCTTTTTTTTTTTTTGAGACGAAGTTTTGCTCTGTCGCCCAGGCTGGAGTGTAGTGGCACGATCTTGGCTTACTGCAATCTCCGTTCCCTGAGTTCAAGCGATTCTCCTGCCTCAGCCTCCTGAGTAGCTGGGATTACAGGCATGTGCCACCACACCCAGCTAATTTTTTTGTATTTTTAGTAGAGACAGGGTTTCACCATGTTGGTCAGGCTGGTCTTGAACTCCTGACCTCATGATCCACCTGCCTTGGCCTTCCAAAGTGCTGGCATTGCAGGCGTGAGCCTCTGTGCCTGGCCACATTATTGATTCTTTTTGTTTTGTTTTTCAGAGTCAAGAAAACCTTTTTTCTTTTGAGTTATTTACAACTTTTAGCAATTGAGTAAAAAGTACACTCCTGTGACCAAAAATTGGTGCATATTTCTTTCTCTCTACCTGATTTCTCCAGAATTTGGAAACTGTCTGTATTCTTTTTTATTTATTTTTATTCATTCATTCATTCATTCATTCATTCATCTGAATCTCGCTCTGTTGCCCAGGCTGGAGTGCAGTGGTGCGATCTCAGCTCACTGCAACCTTCGCCTCCCGGTTTCACGCCATTCTCCTGCCTCAGCCTCCTGAGTAGCTGGGACTACAGGCGCCCGCCACCACGCCGGGCTAATTTTTTTCTACTTTTAGTAGAGACGGGGTTTCACCGTTTTAGCCAGGGTGGTCTCGATCTCCTGACCTCATGATCCGCCTGCCTTGGCCTCCCAGAGTTCTGGGATTACAGGCATGAGCCACCGCGCCCGGCCAGGGTATTCTTAATTTATGGCACTTTGCACATGTGCAAGAAGAATCTTATGATGGACACAATTGGAGACACTAGTTATTTTACCAGGACTTTCACTGGAATGGTATGTGTTCAAATATAAACAGACTGCTTTTGTGTTTTGTTTTGTTTTGTTTTGTTTTTTTGATATGGAGTCTCGCTCTGCCGCCCAGGCTGGAGTGCAATGGCCGGATCTCAGCTCACTGCAAGCCCCGCCTCCTGGGTTTACGCCATTCTCCTGCCTCAGCCTCCCAAGTAGCTGGGACTACAGGCGCCCGCCACGTCACCCGGCTAGTTTTTTGTATTTTTTAGTAGAGACAGGGTTTCACCGTGTCAGCCAGGATGGTCTCGATCTCCTGACCTCGTGATCCGCCCGTCTCGACCTCCCAAAGTGCTGGGATTACAGGCTTGAGCCACTGCACCCAGCCTGTTTTGTTTTTGAGACTGAGTCTTGCTCTATTGCCAGGCTGGAGTGCAGTGGCATGATCTCAGCTCACTGCAACCTCCACCTCCTGGGTTCAAGCGATTCTCCTGCCTCAGCCTCCAGAGTAGCTGGGACTACAGGCACCCACCATCATGCCCAGCTAATTTTTTTTTTGTATTTTTAGTAGAGGCGGGGTTTCACTGTGTTAGCCAGGATGGTCTCGATCTCCTGACCTCATGATCTACCCGCCTTGGCCTCCCAAAGTGCTGGGATTACAGGCATGAGCCACCATGCCCGGCAACGGACTGCTTTAAGGAATCAAAGTTGACTTAGCCAATCAAAGCCGCTTGGGAGTACCGACCTTGTACCTTGTCTGTATGGGATTCCTAACCTGCGGTCAGTAAAGAATGTCACTTTCTGACAGCTCCAAGAGACCCAAGTTATCTTTGGGCCTAGAGGAGAGAAATTCACACAATTCATATAGTATTGGCAAGCACAGGTAAATCCGTGGCTGGGTCGAAGGTTTTAAAAAGTCTAATCTGGCCGGGCGCGGTGGCTCAAGCCTGTAATCCCAGCACTTTGGGAGGCCGAGGCGGGCGGATCACGAGGTCAGGAGATCAAGACCATCCTGGCTAACATGGTGAAACCCCGTCTTTACTAAAAAATACAAAAAAACTAGCCGGGCGAGGTGGCGGGCGCCTGTAGTCCCAGCTACTCGGGAGGCTGAGGCAGGAGAATGGCGTGAACCCGGGAGGCGGAGCTTGCCATGAGTTGAGATCCGGCCACTGCACTCCAGCCCAGGCCACAGAGCGAGACTCCGTCTCAAAAAAAAAAAAAAAAAAAGTCTAATCTGAGATTCCTTATGGAAAAAAGTTTCAGCAAAGCCAACTTCAAAACTAAGCTATATGGCAAATAATTATTCTTGCTGCACTTTATGCAAATAATCTGGCCAAGCATAGTAAGACTAAGATTTGTTCTACTATGATTTGTCCTGAATAAAAATGGAGACTAGAGAGAGAAAAATGTTTCAGAAAAACCATAGTAGTAAACCTGTTGTTAGAGTCTTGTTCATTGTTTTTGAGTTTTTATTGTTTTCTGCAATGTGATCTGAGTCCTGAATTGTTTCTGGGCTACAAGTCCCCACACTAATACTTTCAAATTTGTCTTTTGTTTTTCTGACCTGGACTCAGTGAAATTGCTGCTTTTTCCTGAGGTCCAGAAAGTTGAAGTTATTCTTTGTAACACAGGTGAAAACATTGTGTCAGACTGCCAGGGGCTTCCTCCTTTGTATCTAAAGATGCTTTGAGTCTAACATCTGGATAGTTTGTGTCCAACAGTAAACTTTGTTTTTCTGTTTTCACAGAAATGCCTCTTATTAAAAATATGTTGGGCCGGGCGCGGTGGCTCAAGCCTGTAATCCCAGCACTTTGGGAGGCCGAGACGGGCGGATCACGAGGTCAGGAGATCGAGACCATCCTGGCTGACACGGTGAAACCCCGTCTCTACTAAAAATACAAAAAAAAAACTAGCCGGGCGAGGTGGCGGGTGCCTGTAGTCCCAGCTACTCGGGAGGCTGAGGCAGGAGAATGGCGTGAACCCGGGAGGCGGAGCTTGCAGTGAGCTGAGATCCGGCCACTGCACTCCAGCCTGGGCGACAGAGCAAGACTCCGTCTCAAAAAAAAAAAAAAAAATGTTCACCTCCCTTATATACCTAAGTCTAGCCCATCTGCAGTGCTGCCTCCTGTAATGGGAAATAGCTGTTTAACTGAACTGATCTTGTCTCAGGACCTGGAAATCAACTAAAAAGATATGTGACAGTGTATCTAAATTTGTTCTTTCCTGTCTATCCCAATGTGTCTGTCTTTTTTTTTTTTTTTGAGATGGAGTCTTGCTCTTGTCGCCCAGGCTGGACTGCAGTGGCGGGATCTCAGCTCACTGCAACCTCTGCCTCCGGTGTTCAAGTGATTCTCCTGCCTCAGCCTCCTGAGTAGCTGGGATTATGAGTGCGCGTCACCACATCCAGCTAATTTTTGTATTTTTAGTACAGATGAGGTTTCACCATGTTGGCCAGAGTGGTCTTGAACTCCTGACCTCGTGATCCGCCCACTTCGGCCTCCCAAAGTGTGGCATGAGCCACCATGCCCGGCCCAGAGGGATCTTTTGAAAATGAAATTATAACACTTCTCTGCTCAAAATCCTCCAAGGGAGAGACCCACCACACCAGTTGTTGGTGTGGACACAGGAACCGCTGGAGCACTCACACCTCCCAGCAGGAACATGAAAAGGCACAACCACCACGGGAGAAAGTTCATGCATCCTAAGAAGTAAAGTCACTGCACGTGACCAAGCCATTCTGTTGCTAAATATTGCCGAGGAGAATGAAAGCATATCTCCACACAGTGATGCACACACAAATGTTTATAGTAGCTTTATTTATAATAGCAAACACTGGAAACAGCCCAGACGGCCATCAACAGGTGAATGGATAGACAGAGTGTGGTCATCCATGGATACTCAGCAGTAAGAGGGATAAACCACAGACATCTGCTGCCACATGGATGTGTCTCAAAATAAGTATTTTTTTTTTTTTTTTTTTTTTTGAGACAGAGTCTCACTCTGTCACCCAGGCTGGAGTGCAGTGGTGTGATCTCAGCTCACTGCCAGGTCCGCCTCCCGGGTTCATGCCATTCTCCTGCTCCAGCCTCCCGAGTAGCTGGGACTACAGGCGCCCACCACCACACCCGGCTAATTTTTTGTATTTTTTTTTTTATTAGAGACGGGGTTTCACCATGTTGACCAGGATGGTCTTGATCTCCTGACCTCGTGGTGATCCACCAGCTTCAGCCTCCCAATGTGCTGGGATTACAGTCATGAGCCACCACACTCGGTCTCTTAACAGCTTTGTTGAGATATAATCAACATACAATAAATTGCACATGTGTAAGGGTAGAACTGGATAGATTTTGACATATGTATACATCTGAGAAACTACGACCATGATCAGTGATGTGATGAGCATCAAGAAGGAAGCAGATAGTAAACCTATCTTCCATCAACAGATGAATGGATAAAGAAAATGTGGTACTTTACACAACGGAGTACTATTCAGCCATAAAAAAGAATGAGATCCTGTCATTTGCAACAACATGGATGGAACTGGAAGTCATTATGTTAAGTGAAATAAGCCAGGCACAGAAAGACAAGCTTTGCACGTTTTCATTTATCCTCCATTTATTGTGGAGGCTAAAAGAAAATTAAAACAATTGACCTGGCCAGGCGCAGTGGCTCAGCCTGTAATCCCAGTACTTTGGGAGGCTGAGGCGGGCGGATCACGAGGTCAGGAGATCGAGACCATCCTGGTTCACACAGTGAAACCCCGTCTCTACTAAAAATACAAAAAATTAGCTGGGTCTGGCGGCGGGTGCCTGCAGTCCCATCTACTCAGGAGACTGAGGCCAGAGAATGGCAGGAACCCAGGAGGTGGAGCTTGCAGTGAGCCGAGATCGTGCCACTGCACTCTAGCCTGGGTGACAGAGCAAGACTCCATCTCAAAAAAAAAAAAAAAAATTGGGCTGGGCGCGGTGGCTCTGTAATCCTAACTACTTGGGAGGCTGAGGCAGAAGAATTGCTTGAACCCGGGAGGTAGAGGTTGCAGTGAGTCGAGATCACACTACTACACTCCTGCCTGGCAGAAGAGCGAGACTCCGTCTCCCACCCCTCCCCCTGAAAAAATTAGGAAGGCGTGGTGGTATGTGCGTGTAGCCCTGGCTACTAGGGAGGCTGAGGCAAGAGGATCCCTTGAGTCCAAGAGGTTGAGGCTGCAGTGAGCCGAGATTGTGCCACTGCACTCCAGCCTGGGTGACAGAGTGAGACCCTGTATCAGAAAAAAAAAAAAAAAAAAAAAGGCTGAGAAATTTCCAACGGCTCCTGTCTCACCACAAATCAAAGCCAATGTGTTTACCATTAGCTGATAGCCTCCCATCTCTGGTCCTCTCCCCTCACTTCACCTTGTGCTAAACTCCAGCCACATGGACCTGCTTCCAGTTCCTCACTCATAGGAGGCTCTTGGTTCCTTGAGGGCTTTGCACTTGCGTTTCTACGTGGATGCCCCTCCACTCTTCAGTGGTTCTGTCCTTCTGACCCCTGAGTCTTGGCTCAAGCATCTTCCTTCCCTGATCTCAGTCACTGTCTCATCAAACTGTTTGTTTCCTTCTTGGTGCTTATCACATCTCTGATTAATTTGCATCTTTGCTTATTGTCTGGTTCCTTGAGTGATGGGACCTTGTCTGTTTTCTCACCACAGTGTCCTAGTGCTTTGACCAGAGCATGGCATATAGTTGGTGCTCAATAAATTTATTTGTGGTGGCTCATGCCTGAAATCCTAGAATTCTGGGAGGCTGAGGTGGGCAGATCAATTGAGCTCAGGAGTTGGGGACCAGCCTGGGGAACCCCATCTGAAACAAAACAAAACAAAATAGTAAATGTTCTAAACCAGTATATGAATTCTCTGTAACTGTAGATTCTCCCAGAACTCTGGGATGCTAAGGCTGGAGGATCACTCGAACCCAGACAGTCAAGGTTGCAGTGAGCTATGCTCATGCTGCTATGCTTAAGCAGAGTGAGACCTTGTCTCTTAAAAAATACGAATAAAATAGGGCCAGGTGTGGTAGCTCACGCCTGCAATCCCAGCACTCTGGTAGGCTGAGGTGGGTGGATCACTTGGGTCCAGGATTCCGAGATCAGCCTAGGCAATGTGGCAAATGTCTCCACAAAAAATACAAATAAAATTAGCCAGGTGGTGGCACTTGCCTGCGATCCTGGCTACTCCGGAGGCTGACGTGGGAGAACCACTTGAGCCTCGGAGGTGGAGGTTGCAGTGAGGTGAGACTGAGCCACTGCACTCCAGCCTGGATGACAGAGCGAGACCCTGTCCCAAAATAAATAAAAATTTAAAAACTAAAAGTGTTGTTGAATGTCTACAGAGGAATAGAGATGGTCATGACACTGTTTGTTTGTTTACTTATTTATTTAATTTTAGAGACAGGTTCTTGCTCTATCACCCAAGCTGGAGTGCAGTGGGGCCACTGCAGCCTCAGATTCCTGGGCTCAAGCAATCCTGCCACCTTGGCCTCCCAAACTGTTGCGGGCACGCGGGGCGAACTCCTCAGCCCCGACTCCTGTCGGGACTGCATTAGGAACCTCGCCCAAGAGCTCCACAGGGCGACTCCCTTGGCCTCCCCTGCCGGAGACCAAAGGACCTCACCCCTCCCCCACAAAGCTGGCTGACCAAAAAATAAATTTGCAGTTTTGCTCCTAGCCTTGCCTACTCGCTGTTCCTTTAATACTCGCCCTGGTGAGCCTAGAAAGCAAATCAGTGTTGGGAACAGGTCCCCCAAAATCTGGCCATAAACTGGCCCCCAAACTGGCCATAAATAAAATCTCTGCAGCACTGTGACATGTTCATGATGGCTGTAACACCCACGCTGGAAGGTTGTGGGTTTACCAGAATGAGGGCAAGGAACACCTGGCCCACCCAGGGCAGAAAACTGCTTAAAGGCTTCTTAAATCACAAACAATAACATGAGCGCTCTGTGCCTTAAGGACATACTCCTGCTGCAGATAACTAGCCAATCCCATCCCTTTATTTCAGCCCGTCCCTTTATTTCCCATAAGGAATAGTTTTAGTTAATCTATAGAAACAATGCTTACCACTGGCTTGCTGTTAATAAAATACCTGGGTAAATCTCTGTTCAAGGCTCTCAGCTCTGAAGGCTGTGAGACCCCTGATTTCCCATTCCACACTCTATATTTCTGTGTGTGTGTCTTTAATTCCTCTATTGCTGCTGGGTGAGGGTCTCCCCGATCCAGCTGGTCTCCGTAAGATAGTGTGTGGCTCCCACTGGGGAGGCCCCCAGTTACTGGCACTGTCATCACCATGCCCACTGAACAAAGTGGGCCAAGCCCAGAGGCAGCCAAAACCACATCTTTCTTCATAGAGGGGAAACTGAGTCCGCGAGCTCAGGGCAAGGGCACCAGGCCCATATGCTGGCCTTCATCTGTCCTCAGCTCCTCCCTGCGGGCACAAGCGGGGACAGGTGAAGAATCTTCCAGCTGAGAAGTGTAAGAGTAGGGATATGGGGGCGGGGAGCAGCAGGCCTGCTCTGTGTATAAACAACAGGACAGCAGGAAGGATGCCAGGGCCCACGGACACCAGCTGCCTCCGAAGTTCCGCTGCCCGGCGCCTCCATGGAGGAGCCTCCTAAGCGCAGCGTGGCAGTGTCCTCCGTAAAGAGGGTAGAGCCGCACGGAGCCCCGCGCTCTCCAGCCGTGAAACCGCCGCCGGGCCCTGCAGGTGGCAACCCGCAAGCTGCCCGCACACGCTGGTTCTCTGTTCCTTTTTTCTCCTCAACCGCTGGGGTTAAAAAAAAAAAAGTTAAAAGCCACCTGTTTTTTTTTTAAACGTGTTGTGGCTTGGATTTCAGCCAGACCTTTTGTGGTGACAGGAAACCCAGGACAGGCAGCCCCGGCCCAGGGGCGCGGGCCGGGCGCACTCCGGGGCTCGCAGACGCGGGGCCCGCGTGCCATGAACCTCCGCGCCGGAGGCGGCAGCAGCGGGCGCCGGGCGGATCAGGCAGCGAGGCGGCCGAGCAGATCCAGCGCAGCCGGGAGGCCGGGCAGATGCGGGGCGGCGCGGCGGCGGTCAGGTGAGCGGCACCGGGCTGGCGGGGACGGGCTGGGAGGGCGGCCCGCCCGGCGCGGGGCCTCGAGACCTCGGCCGCTCCACCCCGGGGACCCTGCCGCTGCTCCGGCGTCCACACCAGCTGCGTGCGGGGCACCCGGGCGGCCCAGGGGACCTGCGTGGCTGTGCCCCCTTCCTGGGCTGCTCCGAGCCTCAGTTTCCCCATCTGTGGAATGGGGGGGTGGGACAGACCTGCCCCGCGAGGAGCCCGGGACACCAGGGTACCCCGAGCGAGCTCCTGCGGGTGTGGTAGGTGGGGGAGGCACAGTCCTGGGGTGGCTTCTCCCTGCAGCAGGTGGCGAACCCACGGCCAGGCTTCCGTGGCAAGCAGCCCTAGAGGAATGACCGTCCTGTCCCTGAGAGCCCCTGGGCCCTGGCAGGCGATCCAGGTATGGGCAGACAGGGCGCTGTTGACTCTGCACACCGCGGTGACTTCTCAGGTTCTGGGGGTGGCAGCTGCAGTGATGACACCACTTCCTGGTGGTCACACCGCGGGCAGGACGCGGGAGGCCAGCTCCATGCATCCCGAGTGTCCTGAGCTTCAGCTCAGGGTCCCTCTGTGCCCCGGAGCCCTGCCGGCTGTTCTCTGTTTCCTTTCATTGCTAAGTTGTGGAGTCCTCCCCGATGAGAGCAATGGGCTCTAGAGGAGGGGCCGGGGTGGCCAGACCTCTGCTTTCATTCTCCCACTTCCTGCCTGCTCCTTTCTGAGGCCAAGTCCGACATCTGGGTGCAGAACTGATGGGTGAGCCTGGTGGAAAGGGCAGGCTGGCATTCTGCTCAGGGTCGGCCACTGCGGCCAGCATCCCCAGGTCAGCGTGTGGGGAGATGCTAAGGCTGTGAGACCAAAGGCCTCCCCTCATTCATCCCCTGCCCATGCGCCAGGCCTGGGGCTGGCACTGACTCTCAGTAAATAGGCAAATAAAAGATGCCTTTTTTTCACAGCCCAGAGGAGAGCTCGTAGCCTAGAGTACAGCTGCTGGGCAGAGCAGAGGTGTCCGTGCCAGCGTGCCTGCTTTGACGCTCCTCTGGCCGTGTTTTACACACCAGGAGGTTTCCAGGGGCTGCCCCAGGTGTAGCTCCTGCACCCTTTTTCCTGGGCTGGTCACCATATGTGATGACAGTGCCAGTCTGTTCTGAGCAGCTCTGGGCTCCTGGCTTCACTGACGTCATATACAAGTCCTTAGCCCTTCCATCCACCCCAGAAAGTAGGTGTTCCCCCCGATTTATAGGCAAGAAAATGGAGAACCAGAGTCTAAATCAGGGCTGGTTTTTTTAATTTTTTTTGAGATGGAGTTTTGCTGTGTTGCCCAGGCTGAAGTGCAGTGGCACAATCTCAGCTCACAGCAACCTCCACCTCCCATGTTCAAGCGATTCTCCTGCCTCGGCTTCCCGAGTAGCTGGATTACAGGTGTGCACCATCATGCCCAGCTAATTTGTTTATATTTTTAGTAGAGACAGGGTTTCACCATGTTGGTCAGGCTGGTTTTGAACTCGTGACCTCAAATGATCCACCCGCCTCAGCCTCCCAAAGTGAGCCACTATGCCCGACCATGATTCTTTTTTTTTTTTTGAGACGGAGTCTCGCTCTGTCCCCCAGGCTGGAGTGCAGTGGCGTGATCTCGGCTCACTGCCAGCTCTCCCTCCCAGGTTCATGCCATTCTCCCACCTCAGCCTCCCGAGTAGCTGGGACTACAGGCGCCCGCCACCTCGCCCAGCTTATTTTTTTATATTTTTAGTAGAGACGGGGTTTCACCATGTTAGCCAGGATAGTCTCAATCTCCTGACCTTGTGATCTGCACGCCTCGGCCTCCCGAAGTGCTGGGATTACAGGTGTGAGCCACTGTGTCTGGCCACGCCCAGCCATGATTCTTAAAAGTAATGATACTAGGCCGGGCGTGGAGGCTCCCACCTATAATCCCAGCACTTTGGGAGGCTGAGGCAGGCAGATCACCTGAGGTTAGGTGTTCCAGACCAGCCTGGGCATCAGAGCGAGACTCCGTCTCTACAAAAAGTTAAAAAACATTAGCTGAGTATGGTGGCACACACCTGGAGTTCCAGCTACTTGGGAGGCTAATATGGGAGGACCCCTTAAGCCCAGGAGCTTGAGGCTGCAGTGAGCTATGATTGCACCACTGCACTCCCGCCTGGGTGACAGAGCAACACCCTGTCTCCAAAAAAAAAAAAAAAAAGTAATAATGATAAGTCGTAATCAGTATTTATTGGGTGCTTACTATGTGCTGGCCGGTGTTCTCTGAACTTAGTATTAACTACTTTAATCTTGATAATAACCCTGTATGGTACTATTGTGATCCCCATTCATGAGACATGAGAGAATGGAGGCAGAGAAAGGTTTATCTACTTACCCAAGGTCACGCAGCTAGGAGCTGGCAGAGCTGGGATTCAAGTTGGGCGTGTCTGTCTTGTTACCATGAAACATCAGTCAGAATCTTTTTTTTTTTTTTTTTGAGGTGGAATCTCGCTCTGTTGTCCAGGCTGGAGTGCAGTGGCTCAATCTCGGCTCACTGCAGCCTCCGCCTCCCGGGTTCACGCCATTCTCCTGTCTCAGCCTCCCGAGTAGCTGGGACTACAGGCGCCTGCCACCACGCCCGGCTAATTTTTTGTATTTTAGTAGAGACCATGTTGGCCAGGATGGTCTTGATCTCCTGACCTCGTGATCCACCCGCCTTGGCCTCCCAAAGTGCTGGGATTACAGGTGTGAGCCACTGTGCCCGGCCCATATCTATGTAAAATTTTTTTTTTTTTTTTTTTTTTTGAGGCGGAGTCTCGCTCTGTCGCCCGGGCTGGAGTGCAGTGGCCAGATCTCAGCTCACTGCAAGCTCCGCCTCCCGGGTTTACGCCATTCTCCTGCCTCAGCCTCCCGAGTAGCTGGGACTACAGGCGCCCGCCACATTGCCCAGCTAGTTTTTTGTATTTTTTAGTAGAGACGGGGTTTCACCGTGTTAGCCAGGATGGTCTCGATCTCCTGACCTTGTGATCCGCCCGTCTCGGCCTCCCAAAGTGCTGGGATTACAGGCTTGAGCCACCGCGCCCGGCCTCATCTATGTAAAATTTAATAGAGATGGGTCCTTACTGCATTGGGCCTGGCCTAATGCCGTCCTCCTGCCTTGGCTGTCCAGAGTGCTGGGATTATAGGTGTGAGCTACCACGCCTGGCCCGTTACTGTTATTTTCAGATAGCCCTGATTGCGTCTCTGGTTCTCCATTTTCTTGCCTATAAATCAGGGAGAACACGTACTTCCTGGGGTGGATGGAGGGGTAAGGACTTGTGTGTGTCGGTGAAGCCAGGAGCCCAGAGCCACTCAGATCTGCCTGATCCTCTCAAGCCCAGAGCATCAGAACGCTCAGTCACTTTACCAAGTGTATCTGCTGGGGAGGCTGGGAAGTTGTGTGATAAACAAAAATGAGGCTCCCCATTCAGGAAGAAGGAGGAGTGATGTTGGGACGGCCTGATTTCTCCTGTGTCTTGGGTGCTCCCTGGGAGACTGGGGAGGTGCTGGCATCGGGCGGCCGCCTCTGACTCTGTGACCCACCGAAAGTCATCAGGTAATAAGAGAAAGAGGTGGGACTGGGGCCCACACCCCTTGTGTCTTCCCGGTGCCTCCCTGTTTGGGTCCACGGGCAGCCTGTCAATGGGTGCTGGATCCTTTCAGGCTGGCGTGCAGGTGCCCAACCCACACTCCTGCCCCACAGGCACAACAGGCAGGACAGGTCCCATAGGTGGTGTGGAGTCTTGCCCAGTTGCCGGGTAGTCATGTGGAGCTGGGGTGGCCTCCTTATCCCACTGCCAGGGAGGCAATGAGTTCAAATCCCAGTTCCCCCAGGCCACAGCGTGACTCTCAGCAGAGCCGTCCCCTCTGGGCTCAGTTCTCTTTCTTTTGGGAGAAGGGGCAGAGGATAAATCATAGGATTGTTTATTCTATTTGTGAATTATTTCAGGCTGTAACAGGTGTAGTGAAAGCATAACTAACACTGATGCGGTTACTGAACAACTTTAAAAAGACACCTCCGACTTCCTATAACATCAACAGACTTTACAGCGAGCTTATTTTGTGCTCAGTCTCTGTTAACTCATTTCACCCTCACAATGGCCCATTACGGATGGGGAAATGGAGGCAGAGAGGCTAAGGAATGTGACCCAGGAAGTTATGTGGGAGGGCTGCATTCAAACTGCCTCTACTCCCACCCGGACCAAAGTCCCTTCCTCCCTGCCAGGAGCCATCAGCCCTGTGCGTTCTGCAATTTTCTGAGCTCAGGGCGGGAAAAGAGCGTTCTTGATACTTAGCTTCTGCCACGCGGAGAACTAGGCCCTTCCTGCCTGTTTCCTGGGCTCCTGAGGCACAGAGCTGTGGGCCTGGTTCAGCTCATGTTGCTCATCCCAGGATCAGAACCCAGGCCAGAGAGCCTGGATGCATTTGTGGGGGCTTCTCCGTGTGCTGGCAGGGAACCCTCCCAAGATCCCCCACTCCTGGCATGGGGAAGGTGGGCCCTGCTCACCCACATGCGGCACAGAGGAATGGGCCCTGGCACTGTCCCCAGGTGTCCAACCCTGAGTCCTGAGACAGGGGCTGTGGTTTCAGGCTCTGAAAAGGAAGCACTTTTGGTTGAGGGCCCAGGAAGGAGCAACCCATTTCTGGGAGGTCTGTCTCACAGGAGCAGGTGGATAGCAAGCTAGAGTGGGGCTGAGTGAGTATCTGGGGCTGAGGCCTAGAGAGGATCCCATAGGTAGCTCTAGGGCTGGAGCTCTGCAATGTCGGGCCAGAGGACCCTGTGCTGGGAAGGAAGATGGGCCACATGCCCTCGTGGGACTCTCATTGTCACCGTGAGCTCTTTCCAAGGCGACACCACCAGTGGGGGCCTGGGCAGGAGGCAGCTGAGGTGTTTCAGGAAAAGGCTGAAGATTGAGGCTGTGGTGTGAGGACTACCCACTTTAGGGAAGTGAAAGAGGCCAGCCTCACCCCAGACACCCCAGTGTGGTTGGGGAAAGGGGATGGTCCGTGGTGAGCCTGGTACCTGGGGACTCATCCTGGCCCTGCCTGGCCCTCAGGTGGAATGCTATGGAATATGATGAGAAGCTGGCCCGGTTCCGGCAGGCGCACCTCAACCCCTTCAACAAGCAGTCTGGGCCAAGACAGCATGAGCAGGGCCCTGGGGAGGAGGCCCCGGACGTCACTCCTGAAGGTGGGTGCTGGTGGGAGTCAGGGTGGGAGCTGGGCAGGTCTCTGACCGCGTACGTGGACACCCCCGTCTTCCTGCTGCCTCCTGTGCAGCCCTGACTTTCCCACGGAGCCGTCACCTGCTGGCTCTTTTCTTTTTCCCGTCTGTTCTGTGGTTTGTTTCTGTGTCCCTACTAGAATTCACACTCCGAGAGCAGGATTTGTGCCTGACCCATCCCCGCTGTATCCTAGGGCCCAGCACGCAGTAGGTGCCCAGGGAACACTTGCTGAGTGAGGTCAGCTGAGACGTGGTGACGGAGAGGTTAGCCGAGGGAACGTGCTCTGGGTTCCCTTGTCAGAAGGTGGCGTGAGCCTTAGAAACTGCAGATGAGGCCATCAGGGAGTGCTTGGAGCGGGGCAGCTGCAGAGACGGCCTGGAGTCAACACTGGGGTTCGTGGACTTTGCCATGTAGCCATCCAGTGGTTTTTCTGTAATCCCCACGGTCATCCGTGAGGTGTCTGCCTTAGAAATGGGATGTTTCTGTAATGCTATCTCGAGGACCTTTTGGCACTGAGTATCATTCCACCTCCTCCTTTCGAATGTCTCTTTCCTGTCTGCACAAGGCTATGGGCTCCTCTGAATGCAAACTGGACGGCGTGCAGATCTGAGTGGTGCCCAGCTCCCACAGTGCCTCCTTTCTGTGCGGCTTCCTGAATCCCTTTCCCACTCCTGGCTAGCTCAGCTCCTCCCTAGGGGATGGGAGGCAGGAGGCAGCAGCTGACCCTCCACACCTGTCCCCGTCTTCCCCTAGAGGCCCTGCCTGAGCTGCCCCCTGGGGAGCCAGAGTTCCGCTGCCCTGAACGCGTGATGGATCTCGGCCTGTCTGAGGACCACTTCTCCCGCCCTGTGGTAAGGTTTCGGATCTGGAAGGGGAGAGGGACTGAGGGAGCCCCCAAGGCAGGAAGGGCCGGGGTTTCCATGTCACTCCCTCCCAGATGGCGGGACGGCGTCCTGTGAGCTGGGGTATAGCCTCACTCCATTGTCAGGCTCAGCAGCCCCCACCTCAGCCGGGGCTCCTGGCTTTGAATCTGAGGCCTGCATGACACCACAGACCCCCACCCTCAGAGCCTGAGTGAAGGCAGGTTGAGACAGCTGGGGATTGGGGTTCGTGAACCTGGGGCTTCTCCTATCCCCTGAGCTCCATGTCTTCTTGTAGCAAATGTGCAGAGAGTCGGTTCCCTCTGGGGTCCTTGAGGTCCTGTAGACTTGCCGAGAGTCAGGGTGTGGGAGGTAAGGGGAAAGCCGCTTGTTTTCCTGCTGCTGACCAGTCGGTATTACAGGGCCACTCTTGTTTGTTCTGTATTTTGTTCCATGGAAGCCTTGTGTTGAAGAAGAAAAGGAGGAGGCTATAATGATTTTTTTAAAAGGTTTGAGGCTGGGCGCGGTGGCTCACACCTGTAATCCCAGCACTTTGTGAGGCCCAGGCATGCGGATCACGAGGTCAGGAGATTGACGCCATCGTGGCTAACACGGTGAAACCCGGTCTCTACTAAAAAACAGAAAAAATTATCCCGGTGTGGTGGCGGGTGCCTGTAGTCCCAGCTACTCGGGAGGCTGAGGCAAGAGAATGGCATGAACCCGGGAGGTGGAGCTTGCAGTGAGCTGAGATTGGACCAGTGCACTCCAGCCTGGGCTACAGAACGAGACTCCGTCTCAAAAAAAAAGTTTGAAGACCTTTTATTTTTGTGCAAACTATCTCCAACTTTTGAGGGAAACATTACGGTAACATTGAAATGTAACTTTGAGGCCGGGCGTGGTGGCTCAAGCCTGTAATCCCAGCACTTTGGGAGGCCGAGATGGGTGGATCACGAGGTCAGGAGATCGAGACCATCCTGGCTAACACGGTGAAACCCGTCTCTACTAAAAATACAAAAACTAGCGGGTGAGGTGGCGGGCGCCTGTAGTCCCAGCTACTCGGGAGGCTGAGGCAGGAGAATGGCGTGAACCCGGGAGGCGGAGCTTGCAGTGAGCTGAGATCCGGCCACTGCACTCCAGCCTGGGCGACAGAGCGAGACTCCATCTCAAAAAAAAAAAAAAAAAAAAAGAAATGTAACTTTGAAATGATTTGGACCAGGCACGGTGGCTCATGTCTGTAATCCCAGCACTTTGGGAGGCCAAGGTAGGCAGATCATCAGGTCAGGAGTTCAAGACCATCCTGGCTAACATGGTGAAACCCCATCTCTACTAAAAATACAAAAAATTAGCCAGGTGTGGTGGCAGGTGCCTGTAGTCCCAGCTACTCAGGAGGCTGAGGCAGGAGAATTGTTTGAACCTAGGAGGCGGAGGTTGCAGTGAGCCAAGATCGCGCAGCTGCACCACTCCAGCCTGGGTGACAGAGCGGGACTCCGTCTCAAAAAAAGAGAGAGACTTCATATGTGTGTTTCGTATCTTTTTTTTTTTTTTTTTTCTTGAGATAAGGTCTGTCTCTGTTGCCCCTGATCTGGAGTACAGTGGCGTGATCATGGCTTACTGCAGCCTCGACCTCCTGGGCTCAAGTGATCCTCCCACCTCAGCTTCCTGATTAGCTGAGACTACAGGTGTGCACTACAATGCTCAGATAATTTTCAATTTTGTTTATAGACACGGGGTCTTGCTTTGTTGCCCAGGCTGGTCTCAGGCTCCTTAGCTCAAGTGATCCACCCACCTCCGCCTCCCAAAGTGCTGGCATTATAGGTGTGACCCACTGCACTCAGCTTGTTTTGTGTATTACAACATTTTGAGCACTTCCTTTAGGCCACAGACTAAGCTGCAAGGGGGAGGGGAGGGTGCCACCTCCCCTTTGCCTGGGTCTCAGAGCCCAGCAGCCTGGAGGAGGAGGATGGCTCCTGAGGGCAGGATCCAGGCCCCCAGCCCTGAGACCTGATCCCGTCTTCCCCAGGAGCACCAGAGTGTTCTGAGTCTGGGGCCTTGCTGGGCCGTGAGCCCCTGGTCATTATGTGGTGAAAGCAGCCGGAAGTGCTGGGACTGGCTCTTGGCATCTGCCTGGGCTTGGCAGTTAAGCTGGAGGCCACTTACTCTCCTTCACAACAGCAAATGTCATTTCTCTAGCTTTCCTCCAAGAGGAAACTCTTCAGAAGTAAGTGAAGTGATGTAACAAAAAAGCATCTGGATTTCTCAAAGAAGGAAGTTGTCTTTTGAAAAGCATCTTTCAAACATTAGATTTTCAGAGGCCCGTGGGCAGACAGGTCGGGCTGGGAGTGTGCAGCACCAGGTGGACCTTGACCGTGCTGCCACCTTTCCTGTCCTTGAGCAAGTCCTCGGTGCCCTCTGGCTTCAGTTTCCTTCTCTGAGTGAGGGGTGTCGGGGTCTGCTCTGGGCCTGTCTCGGCAGATGGGCCTTAACAGGGAGATCCTGCAGGGTGGGTATTTGACTGCCCCCGCCCCCCAACCCGGGCAGGGTCTGTTCCTGGCCTCTGACGTCCAGCAGCTGCGGCAGGCGATCGAGGAGTGCAAGCAGGTGATTCTGGAGCTGCCCGAGCAGTCCGAGAAGCAGAAGGATGCCGTGGTGCGTCTCATCCACCTCCGGCTGAAGCTCCAAGAGCTGAAGGTGGGTGTGGGGGCGCCCCACCGTCGGGCAGCCTGGGGCCGAGGCCAGGACTGTGGAACCAGGAGGACCCTGCAGCCTCTGGATCCCTCTCCGGTGGTGATCTCCCTCTCGGCCACAGGGGCTGAGGTAGCAAGGCTCCAGACAGGCAAGGTGGAAGATGGGCCCTCACCCCACGGCGGGAAGTTTCCCTGTTAGTCTAGACCCTCCTGTTGGAAGGAATAGAAACCCAACCTTAAGTAGCTTAAACCAGAAAGAAAAATGTATTTTCTTGGTGACTGGAAGGTCCTCCAATGTCAGGAATCTTGCTGTCTCCCAACTCGACTTTCTGTGTCTGATCCAGCCTCAGGTAGGCTTTCCAAAACTGTGTGGTGGCAGAGATGGTCCCGGCAACCACACCTTGCTTTCCAGCAGCCGAGCCTCCTGTGCAGATGACAGCTGCCTTTTCTCAGTGGTCATAGCAGGAACCTCAGGCCTGACTTTCATTGGCCAGTCCTGGGCCCACCCCTGACCTGATGACGATGACTGATTGGCCAGTTCTGGGTCGTGTGCCCACCCCTTACCCAATGACAGTGGCTGATTGGCTAGTTCTGGGCTGTGTGCCCACCCACTGAAGCAAGAGGGTGAGCTGAGTTCCTCCCTGAGTGAGCCACATGACCTGGACAAGGACGGGTGGTGTCTTGAAGGTGACAACAAAAGAAGGTGGGGGTCCCAGGCCACAGATGTTCCTGATGTAGTCCTTGGGTCTGTGTGTGCTTTGGCCTGGGTGCCCTGTGTGCCCTGTGCTGATTCATGAGTGCCTGGGAATGCAGAAAGTAGAATATTCATTAGGAAATAGGTAAATTGGTGGTAACAAAAAACCCCAAAACATAGTGGCTTAGAGAAGATGTGTTCATTTCCTCACATAAAAATCCCATGGGTGGTCTGGGGCCCCTATGGCACCTAATGGTATTGGAGAGGGCCTCCTTTTCCATTGCCCTGCACCTAACCAGCAGAAAGCGGGAGGGGCAGAGAGGCCGCGTCGCTCTTGCTCACATGCCCGTGGCCCAGCGCAATCCCACACAGCACGTCCCTGCAAGGGATGCTGGGAAAGGTAGCAAGGGATGCTGGGAAAGGTAGCATGTGACCTTGGTGGTGCTTGTCCAGCTGATCATTGTTTACTGTGAAAGGGAGAAAAGGGATGTGGCATTGTGCTGAAACTCACAATCTCTGCTCTAAATGGTGCCTGGAAGAAATAAGCTGAGGGGCTTGTGTGAAGGGAAAGGAACTTCAGCCCAGCTCACCTGTGACCCCTCCTTGACTCACCCTCTGCAGGACCCCAATGAGGATGAGCCAAACATCCGAGTGCTCCTTGAGCACCGCTTCTACAAGGAGAAGAGCAAGAGTGTCAAGCAGACCTGTGACAAGTGTAACACCATCATCTGGGGGCTCATCCAGACCTGGTACACCTGCACAGGTGGGCCGAGACCCAGATGAGGAGTGAGGAATGAGAGACTCCGCTGGGCTCACGTTCAGATCTGAGCTGTCCAGTGTGGTGGTCACTAGCCAAATGTGGCCAAAGTTAAATTAACTAAATATACATTTCCTCAGTTGTACTGCCTGCACCGGACAGTGCTGTTCTGGATGAGAATTAAACTAGTGAATTACATGGTGTGTCAGTTTGTACAGTGAAGAAAAAGGGAAAGGAACTAGCACGTGTTAAGGTAAAGCGAATGTGACTTTAGGGCAGAATGTAAAGGCATCACGTGACTTTTTTTTTTTGAGACGGAGTCTCGCTCTGTCGCCCGGGCTGGAGTGCAGTGGCCGGATCTCAGCTCACTGCAAGCTCCGCCTCCCGGGTTCATGCCATTCTCCTGCCTCAGCCTCCGGAGTAACTGGGACTACAGGTGCCCGCCACCACGCCTGGCTAATTTTTTGTATTTTTAGTAGAGACAGGGTTTCACTGTGTTCGCCAGGATGGTCTCAATCTCCTGACCTCGTGATCCGCCTGCCTTGGCCTCCCAAAGTGCTGGGATTACAGGCATGAGCCACCGCGCCCGGCCGGCATCATGTGACTTTTTTTTTTTTTTTTTTTTTGAGACAGAGTCTCGCTCTGTCGCCCAGGCTGGAGTGCAGTGGCGCGATCTCAGCTCACTGCAAGCTCCGCCTCCTGGGTTTACGCCATTCTCCTGCCTCAGCCTCCCGAGTAGCTGGGACTACAGGCGCCCGCCATCTCTCCCGGCTAGTTTTTTGTATTTTTTAGTAGAGACGGGGACAGGGTTTCACTGTGTTCGCCAGGATGGTCTCGATCTCCTGACCTCATGATCCGCCCGCCTCGGCCTCCCAGAGTGCTGGGATTACAGGCGTGAGCCACCGCGCCCGGCCCATCATGTGACTTTTAAGCAAAAACTTGAAGGTCAGGGAACAAGCCAAGAGAATATCTAGGGAGGAATGTTCTGGTGGGGGCAGCCGTGTGTGCAAAGCCTGAGGGGCAACTCCGTGGTTGATATGTCCGGTGCCTTGAGGAGAGGCAGAGAGCCAGGTGTGGCTGTAGCTCTGTGTCAGGGGAGGTGAGCTCAGGGGTGGTCAGGGCTTTTCTTTAAGTGCAGTGGGGGCCACAAGTGGGTGCTGGACATACTTGGGCTTTAATAGGTTACCCTGGCTGCTGATTGAGCTTGGACTGAAGAGGGAGGTGACTGAGGAGAGGAGGATGACTATGATTGGGTTGGGACAGGTGGTGGGAGTGAGGAGTATCTAAGTGCAGTGCCAGCTGAAGGTTTGGAAACGGAAAGTAACAGATGAGAAAATTGTCTGACTGGGTGCGGTGGCCCTCACCTGTAATCCTAGGGCTTTCAGATGCAAAGATGGGAGGATCACTTGAGCCCTGGAGTTCGAGGCTGCAGTGAGCTCTGATTGCACCACTGAACTCCAGCCTGGGCAACAGAGCAAGACCTTGTCTCTTAAAAAGTACAAAACAAAACAAACAAAAAACAGAGAGATAGAAACCTATCAGAGTAACTCATGATATTTAAGGGTGGAGCTGCTGAAACTGAGATGGGAAGCTGAGGGGCTTGGGAGGGAGGGCGGGGTTTCGTTCCATTTGGACAGGTTGGGTCTGGCGTTGGGAGTGGCAGGTTGGCACTGGACACGTGAGACAAGTTGGAGGACAAGGTCTGGGCCAGCTTTGGGGCAAGGCTTGGGCCAGGGACAAGAGGATCTTTGAGGTTCTAAGGCTTCCCTTGGTGCCAGGAGGTCTTAGATTGATCTGGGCCTCGGAATGGAACCCATGGGGAGGGGGCAGGCCAGCTGAGGGTGGCCTGGGCTGCAGGTGCACCCTTCCCACTTTTTTTTTTTTTTGAGACGGAGTGTCACTCTGTCACCCAGGCTGGAGTGCAATGGCACGATCTCAGCTCACTGCAAGCTCCGCCTCCCGGGTTTACGCCATTCTCCTGCCTCAGCCTCCCAAGTAGCTGGGACTACAGGCGCCCGCCACCTCGCCCGGCTAGTTTGTTTGTATTTTTTAGTAGAGACGGGGTTTCACCGTGTTAGCCAGGATGGTCTCGATCTCCTGACCTCGTGATCCGCCCGTCTCGGCCTCCCAAAGTGCTGGGATTACAGACGTGAACCACCGCGCCCGGCCCCTTCCCACGTTTAGAAGCGTGTGTCCCTCCACTCTAGGGTGTTATTACCGCTGTCACAGCAAGTGCTTGAACCTCATCTCCAAACCCTGTGTGAGCTCCAAAGTCAGCCACCAAGCGGAATACGAACTGAACATCTGTCCCGAGACAGGGCTGGACAGCCAGGATTACCGCTGTGCCGAGTGCCGGGCACCCATCTCTCTGCGTGAGTGGTGGCAGGGAGAGAAGAGGGTGAGGGAGCTGTTCCTGGCAGGGGAGCTGGGTGCACAGGTGTGTAAGGACACATAGGTCAGACAGCTGAGTGAGGCCCTGGGGCGGTCCTTGCTTGTTATCCTTGGGAAGGGACAAGGGTCTGTTGCTGCCATTTTTTCATTTCTCACTGAAGCAGACTGAGGTTCCAGGCATTCTGTAACTCGCCCAGATCACTGAGGAGCACCTGGGGGGCTGGGACCCAGCCTCCGCCTTCCCATGTGAAAGCCTCATAGACGGGGACCAGGGAGAAGTCACACGGCACAGAAAGTCTAGACGGGGACCGGGGAGAAGTCACACAGTTGTCATGCATATGCGTGTCAGCTCTTCTTTCTAGAGAGTTGCTGGTGTTAATTCATGAAGTCTCTGCCGCAGTCCTACAGTGAGGCCCTGTTTATATCCCATTTTACTGATAAGAAAACAGGTCAGAGACGCTGGGACTGCCTGAGATCTTGTGACTGAGGATAGGATGAGTCAGGAGGGAACCCTTGGCCTGGCTGGCTCTCTCCCTGAGGGTTGTGGTCCATGGGAGGACAGACCATGAGGCTGGAAAGCTGAGTGGGGCTTTGGTGAGGCAGGGACACTCATGGCCCCTCTGACCCTGCAGGGGGTGTGCCCAGTGAGGCCAGGCAGTGTGACTACACCGGCCAGTACTACTGCAGCCACTGCCACTGGAACGACCTGGCTGTCATCCCTGCACGCGTGGTGCACAACTGGGACTTTGAGCCCCGAAAGGTGGGAGTTGGAAGGTGGGAGCATCCCACTGGGGAGGGAGAGGAGGAAGGAGGATGGGGGTGTGGAGCCGTTGTACCCCGGGGTGTGTGCTGCTGGCTGCACGGGCCCTGGGTGGGTGTGAGAGGTGTCACCCGGCCATGCCTCGCAGGTATCTCGCTGCAGCATGCGCTACCTGGCGCTGATGGTGTCTCGGCCCGTGCTCAGGCTCCGGGAGATCAATCCTCTGCTGTTCAACTACGTGGAGGAGCTGGTGGAGATTCGCGTGAGGCTGGAGCCCTGGAGTGGGGGGCAGGGGCGCTGTGTCAGATGGGCCCTAGGGCTGGGCCAGTACCCTCTTCTCCTCTGGGCCATGGGAGGTTCTGAGCAGAGGAGGGAGGCCACCTGCTTAGGGTCAGCTGGGCACCGTGGCTGCCCTTTTGGTTGAAGATGCTGGAACCGTGTCCAGTAGTGATCTGATACCAGGCAAGAATGCAATATTAAGTTTTCTAATAGCCACGTTAAAAAAGTAAAAAGAGCTGGGTGCGGTGACTCACGTCTGTAATCCCAGCACTTTGGGAGGTCGAGGTGGGTGGATCAGTTGAGGTCAGGAGTTCGAGACAAGCCTGACCAGCATGGTGAAACTCCATCTCTACTAAAAATACAAAATTAACCAGGTGTGGTGGTGCACGCCTGTATCCCAGCTACTCGTGAGGCTGATGCAGGAGAATCACTTTAACCCGGGAGGCGGAGGTGGTTGTGAGCCGAGATCGTGCCACTGCACTCCAGCCTGGGCAACAAAAGTGAAACTCTGTCTCAAAAAAAAGTAAAAAGAAATAAGTGAAGTTAATTTTAATAGTATATTTTATTTAGCCCAGTATATCCAAAATATTATTTCAACATTAAATCAATGTACGTTTTTGAGATATTTACATTCTTTTTTTTTTTTTTTTGAGACGGAGTCTCGCTCTGTCGCCCAGGCTGGAGTGCAATGGCACGATCTCGGTTCACTGCAAGCTCCGCCTCCCGGGTTCACGCCATTCTCCTGCCTCAGCCTCCCGAGTAGCTGGGACTACAGGCGCCCGCCACCTCGCCCAGCTAGTTTGTTTGTATTTTTTAGTAGAGATGGGGTTTCACCGCGTTAGCCAGGATGGTCTCTATCTCCTGACCTTGTGATCCACCTGCCTTGGCTTCCCAAAGTGCTGGGATTACAGGCGTGAGCCACCGCGCCCGGCCAAGATATTTACATTCTTTTTCTTTTTGTGCCATGTCTTTGGCTCTAGCATGTGTCCTCTGCTGAGTCGCACTGCAGGGCAGCCACTTCCATGTGCTCCATGGCTGTGCATGGCTGGGGGCCACTCTCTTAGCCAGCGGTGAGGGAGGAGGTAGGGCGGGAGCCGAGGGCAGACGGGAGCTGCCGTCCCGGCAGGACGTGACGGTGTCTCACGCGAGGTGGTGAAAGGAGTCAGGTCCCATTTTACCCAGGAGGAAACTGTGGCAGCAAGTTGAGTTGCCAAGGCCAGGGCTGGGGAGGCAACTGGGATTTCTCTGGAACTTTGGCTTGGTCCTGAGGCTGCTGGCTCCTAGACAGTTGTCTGCCTGTGGGACTGGGTGAGGGCAGAGGGAACGGAGGGTTTTCTGGGCCATGGTAAACGAGCCTCACGGTCCTGCCCAGCCCGGGAGCTGTGATTTTGGACTTTGGTGAAGCACTCAGATCTCAGCCCATCGTGGGGAACCAACCCCTCCTGGCCCTGTCTTGGCCCCGGGTGTGAGGCGAGACGTCTGTGAGCAGGGCTGCCTGTGAGTCCCACACAGGGGCAGGCAGCCCTGTGTCCTGGCTAAGGAGGCCTGCCTGCTCCCACCTTGTTTGCAGAAGCTGCGCCAGGACATCCTGCTCATGAAGCCATACTTCATCACATGCAGGGAGGCCATGGAGGCTCGTCTGTTGCTGCAGGTCAGACTGCCAGCGGGACTGGCGCCTGATGGGAAGTGCAGCCAGAGCAGTGAGGCCCTTCTGGCTCAGGTCTTTTCCAGACAGCTTGTGCATGGAGTGCCTTTTTAGCAGAGGGTCTCCTCACCATGGTCCCAAGGAACAAAGCAAACAGGCGTTCAGCCCACGAAAGAGTTCTCCCATTAGTTCAGTTCGGGAAACCCTGTAGCTTTATGTGAATCTCCATGGGGTGGGCCCAGCCCAGCCCTCCTCAGGCCGATTGACCACAAAAACAATTTTCAAGGTTCATCTAATCATTTATTCAACAGATACAGATGTTCTAGATTCTGGAACAGTGAACGAAACAGGCAGTAAGGCTTGCCCTTAGAGAGTGCCTTTCAAGTAGGGAAGACAAGAAAAATAAGTTGTGTGTTGGCGTGGTGAGCTGTGTGACAAGACAGAGAAGGAAGGGTGGGGAACACGGGGATGCAGTGTGGCTGGGAGGGGCTGCACTGGGGAGTGGACCCGGCTACACAGGTCAGGAAATGTGGCCCAGGTCCATCTTCCCCTGTTGGCTTCCTGGGGCTCCTGGATTCTACTCCTGGGGCCCAGACCCTTCTGTAGCTCGTTTCTCTGTGGACACCCGGTCCCTGACCACTGGAGCGACCATGGGTGGGCAGTGGGAGGGGCCCTCCCCAGTGCAGGGGTCACAGCTGCTGGGACTTGGCAGCTCCAGGATCGGCAGCATTTTGTGGAGAACGACGAGATGTACTCTGTCCAGGACCTCCTGGACGTGCATGCCGGCCGTCTGGGCTGCTCACTCACCGAGATCCACACGCTCTTCGCCAAGCACATCAAGCTGGACTGCGAGGTGGGCCTCTGCCCGAGGGCCGCTTTTCTCCAACCCCGGCCCTGAGTGGGGATTGGCAGGAGAAGCAGCCCAGCCCAGTGTGTCCCTGGCCTTGGAGTGCCCAGAGGGGCTGGCACTGACATGCCCATGCCCCAACCCCACACTGTTCCCCCCAGCGGTGCCAGGCCAAGGGCTTCGTGTGTGAGCTCTGCAGAGAGGGCGATGTGCTGTTCCCGTTCGACAGCCACACATCTGTGTGCACTGACTGCTCTGCCGTCTTCCACAGGTGGGTGTGGCCTGCACCCTGCACTCAGGGGCTGGGGCTCTGCCCTGTCCTCTGGGGAGCTGCCCCTTGGCCTCCGGTAGGATGATGCCATGGGAGCTGGCACTGCTACCCCGAGAGAGGGGAGACGTAAAGACTCTTTGACTCATAGGGCCTTTGCTGACCCTGAGATACGAAGTCAGACCCTGATGTCTGTGACTAAATAAGAAGTTCCCTTAGGAGCAGCACTTGGGGGATGAGGGGGCTGCCCCTTCCCAGGGCCATCCCGGACCAGCCCCTGAAACTCCAGCTTGGTCTTGGATGTGTTCATAGCATCCAAGCTGCTCCCTTTCTTCACTAGGATTGAAGTCACTCTTTCAGGGTTAGTATAGGCTAGAGATTCCCAAACTTACAGTTCCTGTCACCTTTTAATGTCTCAGTAATTGTTTCAAAGTGTTTCTAAGCCAAAAGAAATTCCTGGTGGGGCGCGGTGGCTCAAGCCTGTAATCCCAGCACTTTGGGAGGCCGAGACGGGCGAATCACAAGGTCAGGAGATGGAGACCATCCTGGCTAACACGGTGAAACCCCGTCTCTACTAAAAAATACAAAGAACTAGCCGGGCGAGGTGGCAGCGCCTGTAGTCCCAGCTACTTGGGAGGCTGAGGCAGGAGAATGGCGTGAACCCGGGAGGCGGAGCTTGCAGTGAGCTGAGATCCGGCCACTGCACTCCAGCCTGGGCGACAGAGCGAGACTCCGTCTCAAAAAAAAAAAAAGAAATTCCTAACACTTTGATTTATTAAGTACTTATGCTCTCGTTTTTTGTCCTAGCCACTAGACCAACAGGGAAAAATACTTATGTTCAAACAACTTTAGAAGTACTTATATCCTAAAGATTTAGTGGCTCTTTGGAAAAATAGTATACACAAATTAGAAGAAAAACATTTTAATTTCATTCTTCAGTAAGTATGATTACTTACTCATGATACGAGCGCACCTTTTGGGCCCCACACATCTTCCAGACCTGGAATCAGAGGGAACACTCCCCCGCAGTTTCTGTCCCCTGATTTTTGCCTGGAATTTGCTACTTTTCATAGCAACTGCTGAAATCCCAGCTCTACAGAGCTACGGGGTCACACAGATGGGACTGTGGCAGAAACTAAGGTTGAGACTGACTGACTTGAGCTAGTCGTTTGCTCAGTGTCTGACAGATGTTAATTACTACTGTGTTCTGTTTAAAAGTTTGAACTAGGCTGCAGTGCCCCAGGGTTCCCTGATGCACAGTTTGGGAGCCAGGGGAGGTGCCAGGCACACTGGGATAGGAACAGCTGGAAATCGTGAGGAAGGGCTCTGAGTCTGGCGTGGCTACCTGGCTCAGCCCCTCAGCTGTGTGAACTGGGACCTGTGTGGTCGGGGGAACGTGAGGACCCCCTGGAGGTCCACATCTGCACGCCGGTAAGCGCTCTGCACACGGCCATACAGTCATTTGCATCTGGGTGCAGACCCCGATTCTGCCCTTTGGTAGTGGCTGTAGAGGGGATGACAGGAACTGATCTAGGATGCTTCGGGGCTTCAGTGCTGGAGTTTCCTGTGCAGAGAGCCCCAACCTGTTTCTGCCCCCAGGGACTGCTACTACGACAACTCCACCACGTGCCCCAAGTGTGCCCGGCTCAGCCTGAGGAAGCAGTCGCTCTTCCAGGAGCCAGGTCCCGACGTGGAGGCCTAGCACTGAGGAAGAGTGCTGGGCACCCTGCCTGGCCCGCCGGGACCCACCCTGCCAACGTCAAGCTGTTCGTCCTGCTCTGGAGACCCCTGGGGTGTGGCCCCTGGACCCCTCCACCCCTGCTGGGTGGGCAGTGTCGAGGACCGAGGGGGTGGGTAGTGTCAGGGACCGTTGTCTCCCAGGTGCTTGCTGGGACTCGGGGCGGCCGCACCTGGGTGTGCTGCTGTGAGGGGTCCTTGCGTGGCCCCCATCCTTCCCCCAATGGGCAGGGAGTTGGGGGGACATCTCACCTCCCCCATGGCACAGAACCCTCCACACCCCTGGACCAGGGCATCTGGGCCCTAGAGATTCCACAGCTCCCGTCCTGGCCACCCTGGAAACTCATCAGGCCAAGACCCCAAGAGAGCTGCAGAGGAGTGTTGCGTAACACCTGAGGCTGTGGCTGCACACACCGAGGAGTGTTGAGTAACACCTGAGGCTGTGGCTGCCCACACCCCGCCAAGGGCTGGGTCTCACCTGCGGTGGGGTTTTGGCTCCGCCTGGAGGCTCCATCCCTTTCAGCCACTCGTCGCCTTGGGGACTTCTGGTTGTCCCCAGCTGAGGCTGTTCACAGTTGTCACCTGTAGACCTGCCTCTACCCTGGCCTGAGATTCAAAGGCCTCATTGGGTGGTCAGTTCAGTGGGGTTACCTGTTGTTTCTGTACAGCAGCAGGGAAGGAGGCCATGGAGCTTTTCCCTGCTGGGCACTCCTGCCTTGGCCCAGCCCCTTTCCTGGTGCTCCAAGCTAGGAGGCCGTGGCCCCAGCCTGAGGAGAGTGTCCTGGCCTCCAGGTGTGGAGCAGGGACTGTGTGCTGTGGGAGGTTTCAGTTAGGCGATGGGATCCTACAGGGGTCTGATGGCATTTCTTGGAACCAGATTTGCCTGAGGAACTCTGTCCTGCTGCCTGTGGAGGGCTCTAGATAGCTCGGAAACGACCAGCCAGTGGCCTTTTGTTTGGGGGCCTGAGGTCAAGAGCTGAGAGTATTTGCTCGACAGCCCAATCAGGAAGATCAGGGCAGGGGCGTGTGGGAGGTCCCTCACTCCACAGGACAGAGGCCCCTGGACAGCAGAGGAAACCTACAGCTCTGGGTGAGGGGACACTTGGCTTTGGTGTTTGCACTTTACAGATCCTGCGGTCCACGAGGGGCCTCAGGAGAGGACATGTCAGGACATGGCTTCCCAGCCTTTTACCTTGGGAAGTGGGGGTGCTCCTGTCTGTCCTTTTCCCCCACACCCTGGACTGCACTTGGCTGTTGGTGCACATGGTTGGCACACATGGTGGGCAGAGGGCAGAGAATGTCACTGCTTGGATATTTGTCCCCTTTGACCAGGAAGCCCAAGAGGAGACACCTCAGCCAGCAGAAAGGCCACCCAGCTCACTGGCTCATTCCAGGAGCGGGAGAGATGGCAGGGTCTCCTCTTTGCCCTCCGCCATCAGGAAGGGGATGGTGTCCTCTTCCGACTGTGGTGGCTTTAGGCGAGGTTCTTACTGTCTGCTCTGCCTCGGTTTCCCCATCTGGAAAATGGGGGCAGGGGTACTGACCTACCTCAGGTGGCAAGGTGAGCAGGGAACATGTTGGAGTCCTTTAGAGAGTGTGATGTGAGGTTGGATCAACAGTGTGGGTTCCTGTCCTGCTTCCCCTTCCTCTTTGGGGCTGAGGAGGAGGTTAAAGGCCAAATGCTGTTTCCCAACACCCCGAAGTCTGCACACGTCTCATGAATGCATCACATTTCTGTCATATGGATATTAGCCATTCCGAAATCTGTGTAATCAACTTCACATTATTCAAGTTACAAATCACTGTGTCCATAGAAAAACTATGCTGGCATTTGCTGGACAAAGGGTTGGGCCCCTTTTATTTTTACCTGCCACCCAGCATCTTCCCCACCTGCCCCTTCTGGGTGACACAGTCTGTAAACAGAATCATGTATGGGTCTTTGTCTGAGTCTGTAGCACAGCAGGAAAAGCCCAGCAAGGACCCAGTTTGCACCGCCAGCACCCACACCATGGGTGGTCCCACAGCACGGGACCAAGCTGGCCTGAGGGATGCCCAGTTGTAACAATGCTGCTGTCACTGTCTCATTAAATATATGTCCTTTCGCCTGGTGTGTGTGTGGTGAATTGGGGACAAAGTAAGAGAAATTGGTTTGTTGACATACAAGCCATTTGCAGGCTTAGGAATGACAGCTTTTGCCATCCAGTGGGATTGAATGTAATATGGTGTGAGGTGAAATAACATGTCCTGATCGGTTGGGAGAACGACCTGTGGTGGTGTCACACAGACTTGTTGAACATCTCTCGGATTAAGCTGTTCTCCTGCCTCCGCCTCCCGAGTAGCTGGGACTACAGGTGCATGCCACCACACCCAGCTAATTTTTTGTATTTTTAGTAGAGAGAGTTTTATCATGTTGGCTAGGCTGGTCTCAAACTCCTGGCCTCAGGTGATCTGCCTGCCTCGGCCTCCCAAAGTGCTGGGATTACAGGTGTGAGCCACGGCGCCTGGCCAGGCATCAGTTTTTCTCAGTGTCAGATGTCCTTCCAAAAGGGCATTCCCACCGGCAGTGTATGACAATGTCCATTACCCTATAGCCTCAACAGCAGATTGTGTGGTCATACCTTTCAATGCAGTGTGAGAAATGTCTATTTGTCATTTTAATTTGCATTTCTCTAATCATGAGTGAGGTCAAACTTCTCATATGTTTCAGGATCTAATTTATTGATGAATTATGTGCCCATTTTTTCGATTGGGTTCTTGGTATTTTTTCTTCTTAATCTTCTGAGTTTCTCACATATTGGGGATATTAGCCTGTTATTTGTGAGATGTAAATATTTTCTTTATGAATTGCCATTTGACTTTGTGGTATTTTCTTTCCTATGGCAAAGTTTTATTTTGCTTACTTTTTTTTTTTTTTTTTTTTTTTTGAGGCGGAGTCTCACTCTGTCGCCCGGACTGGAGTGCAGTGGCCAGATCTCAGCTCACTGCAAGCTCCGCCTCCCGGGTTTACGCCATTCTCCTGCCTCAGCCTCCTGAGTAGCTGGGACTACAGGCGCCCGCCACCTCGCCCGGCTAGTTTTTGTATTTTTAGTAGAGACGGGGTTTCACCGTGTTAGCCAGGATGGTCTCGATCTCCTGACCTCGTGATCCACCCGTCTTGGCCTCCCAAAGTGCTGGGATTACAGGCTTGAGCCACCGCGCCCGGCCTTTTTTTTTTTTTTTTTTTTTTGAGACGGAGTCTTGCTCTGTCGCCCGGGCTGGAGTGCAGTGGCCGGCTCTCAGCTCACTGCAAGCTCCGCCTCCCGGGTTCACGCCATTCTCCTGTCTCAGCCTCCCGAGTAGCTGGGACTACAGGCGCCCGCCACCTCGCCCGGCTAGTTTTTGTATTTTTAGTAGAGACGGGGTTTCACCGTATTAGCAGGATGGTCTCGATCTCCTGACCTCGTGATCCGCCCGTCTCGGCCTCCCAAAGTGCTGGGATTACAGGCTTGAGCCACCGCGCCCGGCGGCCTTTTTTTTTTTTTTGAGACGGAGTCTTGCTCTGTCGCCCGGGCTGGAGTGCAGTGGCCGGATCTCAGGTCACTGCAAGCTCCGCCTCCCGGGTTCACGCCATTCTCCTGCCTCAGCCTCCCGAGTAGCTGGGACTACAGGTGCCCGCCACCATGCCCAATTTTTTTGTATTTTTTTAGTAGAGACGGGGTTTCACTATGTTAGCCAGGACGGTCTCGATCTCCTGACCTTGCAATCTGCCCGCCTTGGCTTCCCAAAGTGCTGGGATTACAGGCGTGAGCCACCGTGCCTGGCCTCAATTTTTCTTTTTTAACGAACGTCTTCTGCTGGGCATGGTGGTTCACAATTTCAATCTCTGCACTTTTGGAGGCCCAGGCTAGAAGATCACTTGAGTCCAGGAGTTCCAGACCAGCCTAGGCAACATACAGACTCCTTCTCTACCAAAATAATTAGCTGGGGGTGGTGGCATGAGCCTGTAGTCCCAGCACTCCAGAGGCTGAAGTGTGAGGATTGCTTGAGCTTTGGAGGTCGAGGCTACAGTGAGCCAAGATTGCGCCACTGCACTCTAGCCTGGATGATGGAGCGAGACCCTGTCTCAAAGAAAAAAAAAGTTTTCCTGGCGATTCTTACACATATATGAGCTTTTCAAAGCATATATTTAAATAACAATTTTGCCCGGGCGCGGTAGCTCAAGCCTGTAATCCCAGCACTTTGGGAGGCCGAGGCGGGCGGATCACAAGGTCAGGAGATCGAGACCATCCTGGCTAACACGGTGAAACCCCGTCTCTACTAAAAAATATAAAAAACTAGCCGGGCGAGGTGGTGGCGCCTGTAGTCCCAGCTACTCGGGAGGCTGAGGCAGGGGAATTGCCTGAACCCGGGAGGCGGAGCTTGCAGTGAGCTGAGATCTGGCCAGTGCACTCCAGCTTGGGTGACAGAGCGAGACTCCGTCTCAAAATAAATAAATAAATAAATAACATTTTAATGACAAAATTTGATACTCTCAAGCATCAAAATGGAAATACCAACAGCAAGGTTTCCAGGGATGTCAAACACCGCAGAGCAGAGAGGCCTGCCTGGGTCTCCACTGCTGAGGTCATCATGGTGCTTCTGCTTTATTCTGATTAACTTTTGGTTTCACACATTGAAAAATGACCTAAGAGAGTCGTTTTGAGCAGTGCTTTTTCTCATTGTACAGCTTCTGGTAGCAGTTTATTGCATCATTGATTGCTCTGGAAACTCTGAGTTTTCATCATTAGGGCTGTTACTAGCAAGGACCTGCAAGCCAGCCTCGAAATGTGAGAGGGCTCCTGACAGTCTTCCTGTGGTTAACTGCCGCAGTGCCCAGGGACCATCTTCCCTCTCCTCCTCCCCCACTGCCGGCTCCTATTCCAGCTGCATTAGTTCCTCATTTGAGAGATCTTCATGGGACTGCAGCAACTGGTCCACAGCAGCCTCAGCAACCTCTTCAAAGGCCACATTTCTGGCAAGGGTCACAATGTTTTTTTAAAGCTGTGCAATGTTATCTGCCTGGGAAAAATGCTGGGCCTGAACACACTCAGGCCAAATCTTCTCCCACACGCTGTTCATTATCGCTGGTTTGAGCTCCTCCCAAGTACGGCAGTGTTGTCCACAGCATCCATGATGCTGTAGTTTCTCCAAAATTCCCTGATCATAGCTGTATCCTCACCATCTGTTGCTTCTAGGATGTGCTCAAAAGTCCTTCTCAGATAGTGAGCTTTGAAGGCAGAGGCTACACCTTGACACATGGGCTGGATTGAGTCAGTTGTACCGTCATGAATGTATTATACTCTTATGTTATCAGAAGGATCGCTCAAATTTACAGGGTGGCATGATGCATTGTCTAGTATGAGCAATGCTTTGTTGGTGAGATTATTTTGGGCACAGTATTTTTCTTTTTTTTTTTTCTTTCTTTTTTTTTTTTTAGACGGAGTCTTGCTCTGTCCCCCAAGCTGGAGTGCACTGGCCAGATCTCAGCTCACTGCAAGCTCCGCCTCCCGGGTTCACGCCATTCTCCTGCCTCAGCCTCCCGAGTAGCTGGGACTACAGGCGCCCGCCACCTCGCCCGGCTAGTTTTTTGTATTTTTTAGTAGAGACGGGGTTTCACCGTGTTAGCCAGGATGGTCTCGATCTCCTGACCTTGTGATCCGCCCGCCTCGGCCTCCCAAAGTGCTGGGATTACAGGCTTGAGCCACCGCGCCCGGCCGGGCACAGTATTTTTCAACGGCAGGGCAAAAAAAGTAAGCGAACCATTCATGAAAGACGCTCCTGGTCCCCCAGGCTTTTCTGTTGGAGCGCCAAATCAAGGGCAAATTGGGCTTTAAGTACCCTTCAGAGTCCTGGGGGTTTCCGAGCGGTACACCAGTAAGGGCTTCAACTTAAAGTCCCCAGCGGCACTGCCACCAAGCAGCAGCATCAAGCGATCTTTGGATGACTTAAACCCTGGCTCAGCATTCTCTTCCTCGGAAGTGAACGTTTCTTCGGGCATTCTCTTCCAATCAAGTCTTGTCTCATCTACGTTAAAGACGCCCGGGGGCGGACTCACCTTCTTCGATGATGACGCTTTTCAGCATTTCTGTGTACATGTTCTTGTTGCCGGGAGCTGCGCTGTTCAACTTGAAGTGGGGCAAACAGTGGCGCTCCTTGAATCTCACAAGCCACCCTGTACTCATAGGAAACCTCTCCGCCTGAGAGCTTTCGCCATGTTCACGCTGTAAGTCATCAAACTTAGCCTTGTGAACGATGGCGGCGTTCAAGGGCGCATTTCGCTGCCTCTGGTCTTCCAGCCACAAGCTCAGCAGCCGCTCCATACTCTCCATCACTGCACTTCGATGGCGAGTCAACCGTGAGGCTCTCAAAGGAGTAGCTATTTGTGAACTCGCTTTGATTTTTTTCTTTACTATCTCAGATGGTCGCCACTGTAGAGACAGCAAGACCTAAGGCCTTTGCGATCTGAGCTTCTCACCCGCTTCAAATCGTCGTAACACTTCCAATTGGAGGTCAAGGGTAATCGCTTTCCGTTCCCTTTTGGCACTAGGGATGACAGTTTTATCTGTGGGCCTTTTCCCAGGCATTTCTGCCTCCAAAATGTCAGAACATCACAGCGGTCTCAAGTGCGAGAAGGCTGTGGTTCCTCTACGTCCCCCTGCAGAACTCGGTAAACAGCAAACGAGGCTGCGAAGAGGCTCAGGCTGATGTCCTGGAGACGTGGACGGGTCGCCATGGCCAGGCCCAGCCCCACTGCCCAGCCCTCCTGCTTCACTGTCCACTCCGAGGAGGCCGCGCGGGTCTCCCGGTGCCGCTCCAAGTCCGCGTGCTGGGGCCGTGCGGCCGCAGGCACATACAAGCGGCCTGGGTTCTGGGGCTCCAGAGAAGGTTGCAACCAACCAAGCAGACAAACGGAACTCCGTGAGGGGGACGTCCCGGGGCGGTTTTCTATTGCAGCGGAGGGCGGGCCGGGCGGCTGTTCGGTTTCGGGAGCTGCTTTCCATGGAGGATCCCAGAAATAAGTATGGATGCAGATGCCCGATTTAAGATAAGCCTAAAGGCGCTGGGTATTCCCTTAGCGCCCAGCTGTCTGGGCAGGACGAGGCTGCGCTCGCGATCAAACCCTCGAACTGTCAGGCGACAGTGTGGACACCCAAAACGGGGGCCCAGCCGGTGCCGCGGCTCTGCTGCGCATGCGCGAGGCCTCCCTGTGCGCGCGGGGCCGCAGGACCGCTCTCCCGTTGCGCATGCGCGCGCTCGGGCGGCGCGGGCTCCGGGTTTGGGGATGTGGTACGGGCCGCTGGCGGCGGCCGGCGGTAGAGCGGTGGCCGGGCCACTGGCCTTGCTGTGGCGATGTGGTGGTCCAGGAGGCAGCAGGACGGCCAAGACCAGCGCGAGGGCCCTGGACACGGCCCGGCAGGTGAGCGAGGAGGCGCTGTCCGCCGGTTCCGGGCGGCTGGTCTGCGCTGGACGCCGCGTGACGCCATTCGCCTGCGCCGGCCGCGGGGGAGCGCGGGAGCGCGGCGGCCCTGACCTGGTCCCCACAGTGAGGCCGACAGCCCCTGGCCGGAGCTTCCCGCCGCCCGCTTCCTCCCGGGCGCCCCCTCCGTCTCCAAACTCCTCTTCTCCCCGCTGCCTCTTCCACCCACTTCTTGCGGAATTCCCACTGTTTCCTGGATGCCCGCTCACCTCGGACATCGGAACCGGGACCTCCAGCCTCCTTGCTCGGCTCTGTAGAGAGCCGGGCGTTGAGCGGTTTGCGCTTGAGTCCCACCTGCTCGCGAACCAATTTTGTGGCCCCGCGTGCCGGCCCGTTTCCTCCTGGGCTCGGCGGCATTCGGCTGTATCCACCTCACTGTTACTCAATGGACCAGATACGATAAGAGGCGTGAAAGGGTTTTGCAAACTGTTCTTCATTCAGCGACCAGTCACTGTCGTAACAGCTAATACTGAGAGCGAAGGGCTTTACGCGGATTGTCTGTCTTACACCCGCCCTGTAGGTAGATATGGCTGTAACCCTATTGTAATTTATTGTATTATTTTTAAAATTTGGGAGCGGGGCCGGCGTCTCGCTGTGTTGTCTAGGCTGGAATCGAACTCATGGGCACAAGCGATTCTCCTGTCTCAGCCTCTGGAGTAGCTGGGACTGCAGGCTTGAGCCACCGTGCCCTGCTTATAACACTGTTTTTTTATAGGGTTGTGGTCTAAGGCCGGGAATAGTCTATGTTTTAAGATTGCTTTATTTTTATATTGATACATCCCAGTGGGCAGCAGTAACGTTGAATTTTTTTTTTCTAATGCAGAGTTTTTGAATTTTGATCCCAGAAAGCTGTCATGGTTTTCAGACAGTAGTAAAATAAGAAGAAGGGTTCCGTGAGTATTTCTGTACTGTCTTCAGGAATGAACTTTCCCTTAATCTCCATTCATTTGGGAAACTGTATGATGGTTTTGTTTCTAGCAATATGAGCGAAAGCAGTCTTTCACCTGTGGCCATGTGGCGTCAGCATTGCAGAGGCTCTCCTGGTTGTTAACACATGTTGAAAGTCAGCAATATACAATATCAGTGTGTACAGCCTAATACAGCCCAGGAGAGTTTTGAATCATTGAACTGCTATAGACCCCTTTATGAAGGGAGGACGGACGTTGAGTGATCTTTGAGTTCCTTCCCAGGCTGGGTCTTTCATCTGTATCTCATTTACTAGAGATAGATCTGTTAATCATCTACCAGGGAATGTCTTGGTGAACACGACAGGCAAGGGCTCTGCCCCACTGGCTTGCTCTCCTTTGAGAGCTTAATGACTTGTGGACTGAGGGTGACATGCAGAAGTTGGAGAGGTGGCAGCAATTTGCTTTTTTTTTTTTTTTTTTTGAGATGGAGTTTCCCTCTTGTTGCCCATGGCGTAATCTCGGCTCACCGCACTCCGGCTCCCAGGTTCAAGCGATTCTCCTGCCTCAGCCTCCCAAGTAGCTGGGATTACAGGCGCATGCCACCACACCCAGCTGATTTTGTATTTTTACTAGAGACGGCTGGGCACAGTGGCTTGCACCTGTAATCCCAGCACTTTGGGAGGCCGAGTTGGGCGGATCACCTGAGGTGGGGAGTTGGAGACCAGCCTGACCAATGTGGAGAAACCCCGTCTCTACTAAAAAGATAAAATTAGCCCGCGTGGTGGCTCGCGCCTGTAATCCCAGTTTCTCGGGAGGCTGAGGCAGGAGAATTGCTTGAACCTGGGAGGCGGAGGTTACGGTGAGCCAAGGTTGCACGGTTGTACTCCAGCCGGGGAGTGAGACTCCGTTGCAAAAGAAAAGAAAACAAAAAAAGCACCCTAACAGCTCTCTTCATGGATGCTTATGTTGTGTAGGCTTCCATGCAGTCATCTTTCATTCATTGAGCTACCTACTCTATACTTGTTCTCATGGAGTTTACGTGCTGTGCACGGAGGAACCAGACAATAAATAAGCAAGTATTAGGCATGTAAGGAAAAGGAAACAGAATAAAGAAAATAGAAAATGAAGAAAGGGAATGGAGGAGGGATAAACCCTGTTACTTGTTGTGTCCCCTGCAGGAAGTGAGGGATTGAGATGAGCTTGCTCGGAAGATGGAATAGAAAGTGCCCTGCCCTAGGGTAGGTCCAGCCTTGTATTTGTGTGATCAGCATGAGGAAGAGGTTAGTGAGAGACAGTGAGGCCAAGGAGGAGCAGGGCCTCATAGACCTGCTGAGGTTGCACCTGTGTGCTGTGTGTGAGTCTGTGGGACCCAGAATAAGGGTCAACTCATTTATGGTCTGACTGGAAAGAGGACAGCAGCACTTTGCCCTGTTTAAGGGAGTTTGTGTTTTGCCCACCTTCACATCTTGGCTTTGCATATACAAAAACTAATTTAGCAAGATTATCTACTGTGAGCTGTGAACTGACTTGCAGAAAACTCCAAGAAGGAATGGTAGACTCCTGTCTCAGTGTTTACGTTTACTGTGAGAACTACATCTGACTTAACCAGATTGTGTGCTAACCAAATCACAAAAGGACTAAATTGTGAATTAAAGCAAAGGAATTGGATGTTTTATCAAGTTTTGGAAGCCTGAAGAGTCATACTTTGTACCTTCAGGGCTGTAGGCTACCTGGTATCTACCCGGCCACCAGGACCAGCACCACGCTGTCTTTGGGGTGGTCCTGGAAAAGCCCTGGAAGATTGGGGCATCAGAATTCTCATTGCACACCTCAGCGACCAGCTGTCTTCAGGCACTCACATTACCTCTCAATTTCTGCTTTCTCAGATGAGCAGTGGGGATCAAGTGAGGTAAGAGGCACTTGGCACCCTACAATGTGCAGTACGACCGCCTTCTGTTCTTTGCGTAGGTTTCCTGTTGACCCACGCCTTGGGTTGCAAGTTGTTGCTCGCTCTGTGTCGGGTACCGTGTGCCGCTGGTGCTGGGATGGCTGCTGCAGATGGATTTCATGCACGATGCAGGAGCCTTTGCTAGCCCCACAGCCTTTACTGTCAGCATTCTCTTTCTGAGTTGCTTTTTTTTTTTTCCCTGACTTTAATATCTTTTTCATAGCATGTCTTACTTCTTAGTCTACTGTGGTCTTTTACAGGGATTAATTAGAAAGTTACTAATGGGGGAATGAGTTTACTTTAGGGTAATAGCCTACAGAGTCAGCATCACCCTGAATGTTGACACAGCTGAAATAACATAGGTATTACGTCAACTATGGTTCTTGTTTCATTATAACAAAATATTGGAGGCTCACGGCTGTCATCCCAGCAGTTTGGGAGGCTGAGGCAGGTAGATCACCTGAGGTCAGGAGTTCAAGACCAGCCTGACCAATATGGTGAAACCCTGTCTCTAATAAAAATACAAAAATTAGCCAGCATGGTGGTGTGCACCTGTAATCCCAGCTACTTGGGAGATAGGGAGAATCGCTTGAACCCAGGAGGCAGAGGTTGCAGTGAGCTGAGATCACGCCACCGTAGTCCAGCCTGGGTGACAGAGGAAGACTATCTCAAAAATAAATAAATAAATAAAATATTGGGGACAATATAAATTCACTGGTTATGTTGGGATTTTGTTGGATACAGTTAGTACTGGGTTATTGAGTACTTAGATTTTGTTTTTTTATATATATATTTGTGTGTGTGTGTGTGTGTGTGTATGTGTATTTTTGAGACAGAGCCTCACTGTCGCCAGGCTGGAGTGCAGTGGCACGATCTCGGCTTACTGCAACGTCCACCTCCCAGGTTCAAGCAATTCTCCTACCTTAGCCTCCCGAGTAATTGGGAATACAGGTGCCCACCTCCATGCCCGGCTAATTTTTGTATTTTTAGTACAGACAGGGTTTCACCATGTTGGCCAGGCTGGTCTTGAACTCCTGACCTCACGTGATCCTCCTGCCTCAGCCTCCCAAAGTACTGAGATTACAGACATGAGCCACGGCACCTGGTGGACGTTTTCCCCCTTGAAGACTGAAGAAAATACAGAGCTGCTGGAAAAATTGTTTTCTTGGCCTGACAAAAACTTACCTCTTGCTGGATGCCGTATTACCTGCCTGTTTTCCCTGCTGTGAATAGCCGCTGCACTCCAATGAGACTCCATCTTAAAAAAAAAAAAAAAAAAAAAAAAAAAAAAAAGGCTGGTCTCATGCCTGTGATCCCAGCACTTTGGGAGGTGAAAGTGGGCAGATCACCTGAAGTGAGGAGTTCGAGACCAGCCTAACCAACATGGTGAAACTCCATCTCTACTAAAAATACAAAACTTAGCCAGGCAAGGTGGTGGGCGCCTGTAATCCCAGCTACTTGGGAGACTGAGGCAGGAGAATGGCGTGAACCTTGGAGGCAGAGGTTGCAGTGAGCTGAGATCATACCACCGCCGCACTCCAGCCTAGGCAAGAGCAAAACTCGGTCTCATAAAAAAAAAAAAAAAAAGAAAGAAAAGAAAATAAATTAACCTCTTGGTTGACCAAAGATGAGTCATAGTGTATTTTAATATTTAAATTTTACACATTTATATGTTTTAGTCTTACAGTCTTGTTTTTGAAGCTGCAATATTTTAAGTTACTAAATAAAATTGCCTCAGTTTCTTAGCCATGTTGTTTGTTATTTTGGGGAGCTTTTTGCTTGCTGTTGGAGGCTATAGCTATAAAAATTTGCAGTGCATTTCTGCAGTGAACTTGTTCCTGTTTAGTTCTATTGAATCATATTTCTAATGGGATATTTAAGGCAATAAGCTCACACCTCGTCCTGCTTCCTGCTGTGGTTGTGGCCAGTGAGAATGTGCAGTGTTGTATTGAATAAGAAGTTGATAAGCTCATCTGGTGTCTCGTTTCAGTGCCTCCGGGGGATCCACTTTCAGAAACCGACTCTGCAGGCGAGATCAACGTTTTTTTCCTAGTGGCTGTGTTCAAAACCACCCAAAGGTACCTGTCTTTCATCCACCATCATTAGCAGCCTGAGGTTTACAGGAACTGAGTGTGACTTTTACAGTGAGTGACCAGGGGGTGAGGATCAAGACAACTTGGCATACCCCACTCCACCCCGCCCCATTCTACCCCTTCCTGGCTTCCATATTGAGCCACACGACATCCAACACCTTCTCCATGTCTTTGTGGTGTTGATATCTCAGTGAAGCTGGTGAGAGAAAAGCTCTTTCCAAAGGAAGGTGCTAGATGAATCTTTTGGAAGGCATGGGAACAAACCTTGGTTTCTGCATATCTTACTCTGAGGACCAGCTAAGCCTCATGTTTGGAAAGCAGAACAAAAACAATGTTCAGACTGTCATTAGCTCAGAGCACACTTGCCCACTTGGAGTACTTCTGTAGGCCATGGACCTGGGCTTTGTGCTTTGTGTACAGGGACAGTGTTCACTGAAGTCCCTGGAGACCCTGTGTCCCCACAGAGTAGAAGGTGCTCCCTGCACTTGCCTCATTGTTAGGACCTGAGGGCACATGCTGATTGTATGAAGCAAGAAGAGAGAGACAGGAGGAGGGAAAACTCGCCCGTCTCTCACTTTCTCTATAGCGACCTGACAGTATGGTTGCTTTTCTTTTTTTTTTTTGAGACGGAGTCTCGCTCTGTTGCCCCAGGCTGGAGTGCAGTGGTGTGATCTCGGCTCACTGCAAGCCCCGTCTCCCGGGTTCACACCATTCTCCTGCCTCAGCCTCCCAAGTAGCTGGGACTACAGGCGCCCACCACCACGCGCAGCTAATTGTTTTGTAGTTTTAGTAGAGACGGGGTTTCACCATATTAGCCAGGATGGTCTTGATCTCCTGACCTCGTGATCTGCCCGCCTGGGCCTCCCAAAGTGCTGGGATTACAGGTGTGAGCCACTGCGCCCGGCCAAGGAGTGTGTCTGTGAAGACTCATGTTTGTCCTTAACATTTATGCAAATTTTTACTCCATCTTGTAATATGTTTGCCATTCCTGGGGTCCCACCTTGGCCTTCTCTGGCCTTTCTTCTTTTTTTTTTTTTTTGAGACGGAGTCTCGCTCAGTCGCCCAGGCTGGAGTGCAGTGGCGCAATCTCAGCTCACTGCAAGCTCCGCCTCCCGGGTTCACGCCATTCTCCTGCCTCAGCCTCCCAAGTAGCTGGGACTACAGGCGCCCGCCACCATGCCTGGCTAATTTTTTGCATTATTTAGTAGAGACGGGGTTTCACCATGCTAGCCAGGATGGTCTCGATCTCCTGACCTCATGATCCGCCCGCCTCAGCCTCCCAAAGTGCTGGGATTACAGGCGTGAGCCACTGCGCCCGGCCGACTTCTCTGGCCTTTCATGTTGCTACTTTGCAGTTGTTGGAGTAGCACTGTATTTGTGAAGGGGACAGTGTCATAGCTTACTTGTCCTGGAACTTGTCCTGGAACATTACAGGAGGAGGCTGGTAGGTCCGTGGGTCACACGTGTATGTAGGAGGCCAGATTTTTTGGAGGAGAGGCAGACTCTGCTTAGAATAGGTGGTTTGTGTTCCCTAGTTCTCTTGAGAAGGGAGACCACCCATACCAGTCTGCTTTATTGTCATTTTCTTCCTGTCTTTCTTTCTTCTAATTACAGCCAATTTTGGGACTGTTACCCCAAAATTGCTATTAAAGCTCAATATTAAGCGAACAAGGTGAAATTTTAGGGATTTTAGATGTGTCTGAAGCTGCTTCTCACCAGTATCTTCCCAGCCGCATCCTTTTCCCGGCGTCCGTTTATTTCCAGAAGGCACTGGTGTTATTACAATTGTGTGTTGGAAATTGTTTTCCTGTTTTCTGAGTCCTCTTTCTCTGGAAAACTATATGAATTGCTTTTTGAAGTCAGACTTTGTTTTCTCTCAGAGACTGGTGAGCTAAAGAATGCCAAGCCTGGAGGAGATGGAGGCAGGAGAGGAGGGAAGCGGGATGCCGTTGCCTGGTGGAGGCGGATGCAGAAGGTTTGTGTGTATTCTTGTCTGCGCCTGCTGCTGTAACAGAATACATCAGACTGGATAATTTATAAACAGGATACATTTACTGCTCACGGTTGTGGAGGCTGGAGGTACAAGGTCACAACCTGGACAACATGGTGAAACCTCGTCTCTACAAAAAATACAAGAATAAGCCAGGCGTGGTGGCGTGTGCCTGTAGTCCCCGCTACTCAGGAGGCTCAGGCGGGAGGATTGCATGAACGTGGGATTCGAGGCTGTGGTGAGCCGTGGTCACACCACTGCACTCCAGCCTGGGCGACGGGTTGTGAGGGCACCAGTCCCACTCGTGAAGGCAGAGCCGTTGGGACCTAATCCCCTCCCAGGGGCCTCATCTCTTAATACCTTCGCCTTAGGGGTTGAGTTCCAACATGGAAATTTTGGGAGAACACATAAATTCAAACCCACATCAGTCTTTCTGCTTGTTTAAAGGTGAGCTGTTGAATTAGTTCATAAGTTTCAAAGAAATTAGTTTCTAAAAATGTCCTGAGGCCGGGTGCAGTGGGTCATGCCTGTAATCCCAGCACTTTGGGAGGTGGGAGGATTACTTGAGCCTAGGAGTTCGACACCAGCCTGGGCAACATAGTGAGACCTCGTCTCTACAATAAAAAAAAAAAAAAATTAGCCAGGCGTGCTGGCATGCACCTCTGGTCCCAGGTACTCAGGAGGCTGAGGCAGGAGGATTGCTTGAGGCCGGAAACTTGAGGCTGCAGTAAACCATGATCGCGTGACTGCACTCCAGCCTGGGTGACCAAGTAAGATCCTGTCTCAAAAAAAAAAAAAAAAAAAAAGCTGAGATTTCTATCTGGATTTTATTATTATTATTATTATTTTTTGAGATAAGGTCTCACTCTGTCATCCAGGCTAGAGTACAGGGATACGATCAGATACGATCACTGCTCACTGTAGCCTTGACCTCCCGGGCTCAGATGATTCTCTCACCTCAGCCTCTAGAGCAGCTGAGACCACAGGCTTGCACCACCACTCCTGGCTAATTTTTTAAAAATTTTTTGTAGAGACGGGGTCTCCCAATGTTGCCCAGGCTGGTCTCGAACTCATGGGCTCAAGCAATCTTCTCACCTCGGCCTCCTTGAGTGCTGGGACTACAGACGTGAGTCACCATGCCTGGCCTCTATCTGGATTTTAACAGACTCACATAAGAGATAACCCTGGCAACAGTGGCTGAAACACAGCGCTCTTTGTGGACTTTCTGCTTCTCCTGGGGCATCTGGTGAGCTGCGGCTTGCAGTGTGTTTCATACGCCATGTGAAGGTCTTTCCTCATGAGAGGAACTGAGGCTACATAGGGTCAGGAGAGGGGCGTTGGAAAACTTTTCTAATAACATCTGAAAAAGGAAATAGCCATTTTCATGAAGAAACTACCTTCATTTAACTGGAAAATGTGTTTTCTTTTTCCCACAGGGGGACTTCCCCTGGGATGACAAGGATTTCCGCAGTCTGGCCCTTTTGGGGGCAGGTGTTGCCATGGGATTTTTCTACTTCTATTTTCGAGATCCTGGAAGAGAAATCACTTGGAAGCACTTTGTACAGTATTACCTGGCCAGAGGTCTAGTGAGAGGCATTTGTAGTTTACCTATCTGGGAAGGAGGCCACTGTAGCGGTGTACACGTGGTCTGCAATGCCCGTAAGAAGCTGTGAGCTCTGAGGCCTGGGTTGAAAACGCGTTGTGTGGTAGGTGTGCTGGGCAGTCCCACCCTCTGGTCATAGATGAGACACAGTTTTACTTTTCCCAGGAGTGACCCCAACAGAAGGTGAGGAAGGTGAGGAAGCTCATTTTCGTGCTAGGTGGAAGCTTACGTAACACCCTGGCTTTTTTTTTTTTTTTTTTTAGCTTCAGCTTCTGTAAGTTCTGCTTGTCTGTGTCTGTTTATCATCCAGTGTCAATTTCATATCTAATTCAGATCTTTTCTTTCCCTAGTGTACCCGGTCCCCTCCTGCACCCCCGTTCCCTGCTGAGTGGCCCTGGACAGCGGTAGGGGGCTTTGTGGCTGTGCACAGGGGCATATGGCACCAGCAAGCCTCCGCCTGTCCTTCACCGGGCCTGGGTCTGTCAGGTTGCTGAAGGCAGGTGAAGCACTGCTCAGGCTTTAGTGTAAAGTTACATGAGAGCAAGTGCTGTGCTTCTCAGTTGCCCTCAGAAAGATGTTTGTTAAGTGATGCAGTGTTAAGATCTGAACTTCTTTCTGTAGGAAAGTCTTGTTTTCTCACCAGGGTTTGTGGCTAAGGCCTTTTTTTTTTTTTTTTTTTTTTGAGACAGGGTCTTGCTCTGTCACCCAGGCTGGAGTGCAGTGGTGTGAAGTCTCGACCTTCTGGTTCCAAGCCAGCCTCCCACCTCAGCCTTCTGAGTGTCTGGGACTATAAAAAACATAATTTTTTTTCTTTTTTTTTTTGGAGATGGAGTCTCGTTGTGTCGCCCTGGCTGGAGTACAGTGGCGTGATCTCTATTCACTGCAACCTCCACCTCCCTGGTTCAAGTGATTCTCCTGCCTCAGCCTCCAGAGTAGCTGGGATTACAGGTGCACGTCACCACGCCTCCACGGGAGGTGGAGGTTGCTAATTTTTTGTATTTTAGTAGAGACAGGGTTTCACTGTGTTGCCCAGGCTGGTCTCGAACTCCTGAGCTCAGGCAATCTTCCCGCTTTGGCCTCCCAAAGTGCTAGGATTACAGGCGTGAGCTACTGTGCCCGGCCCGCAATTTCTTTTTTTAGTGACAGCGTTTCTGTATGTTGCCCAGGCTGGTCTCAGACTCCTGGGCTCAAGTGATGCTCCCACTTCGGCCTCCTGAAGTGCTGCAATTATAGTTGTGAACCACCACCCAAGGCCTTTTTGTCTGGCCACAGGGCACACAGCTGTCTTCAGAGAGGTCCGTGACGACTCCTTACGGGAGGAGGGGAGAGCTGCTGCAGCCCCTCTTTGCCGTGGGTCTTCACCCACAGCTGCTGCCGTGAGGAGGGGTGAGACAGATAATTTGGCCCACGATGCCTGCTGGTGTGTAGGTTCTGGACAGATCCCAGAGCTTCTGCGAGGGCCTTTTCAGGTGTCTGATACGCTGACCGTGCCACGGTTGTGGTGTTAGGCTCGAGACACACCTGTCATAAACACGTTCATGTTGGTCGCGTGACCCTGAGTAGTCAAGAAAAGTTGTGTCGTGGTTTCCGTTTCTGTGGAGTGGAAGGAGCAACGCTGTCGTCATCATACCTGACGAAATGGCTGCCCCCTCACGTGCTTTTGCTGCGCACCGGCTCTCAGGTGTGTTTGCCGCTGGATGGTTGCATGGAGGCCTTTGGGGTTGCGTTTTCATTCTTGGCACCATTTTCTTGTGCTATCTGCAGCTGTGTGGGCGAAATGTTTCTGGATGAGTTCTGGAAGACTTTTCTGTATTATCAGTCTGAGACTTCTATACCTTTTAGATTTTTTTTTTTTTCAGATGGAGCCTCACTCTTTTGCCCAGGCTGGAGTGCAGTGTGCAATACTGGCTCACTGCCACTGCCGCCTCCCAGGTTCAAGCAGTTCTCCCTGCCTCAGCCTCTTGAGTAGCTTGGATTACAGGCGTGCACCACCACATCCGACTAATATTTGTATTTTTGGTAGAGACAGGGTTTCACCATGTTGGCCAGGCTGGTCTCGAACTCCTGGTCTCAAATGATCCACCCTCCTCAGCCGCCCAAAGGGCTGGGATTATAGGTCTGAGCCACCGTGCCCGGCCTTCCTTTTAGGTTTTAAGTTACTCCGGAATCTTTGGTGCTCAGATCTCAGATGTACCAATTTGTAAATCCTCTGAATTACATGCACAGGCCAGGCTAGAAATGTCCAAATCAGTTGGAAAACAAAACTCGGATCTGCACAGCAGAGTGGATGCAGCTTCTCAGACACTGTCAGAGTCTCGGTCTGCACTGTGAGACTAGTCTGAGAATGAGGCCTGAGGTTTAGTATCGAATGTGATACTCACTGCTTTAGCCGTGGGCTGGTCTGAGGGTGAGGCCCTGTTTACTGTTGAATATCATACTCACTGCTTTAGCTGTGCTAATTATATTTTTCTTTTTCCCAGGTGGACCGGCTGGAAGTCGTGAACAAACAGTTTGTGCGTGTTATTCCTGCCCCTGGGACCTCTTCTGAGGTGAGGAGTGAGTTTGAGGCTGAGTACTCCAGACATAAGTTTTTTTCAGTAAAATACTCCCTTAGTATCCATCAACTACTCTTTAATGTGATTTTTTTTCTCATTGGCATGTGTCAATAACAAAGCTTTCCAAGTAGGACAGGAGCCCTTATAAGACTAACTAGGATTCAGATTTGCCAAGCAGTGTCTGAGAGCAACTTATCGAGGATTGTAGGGAGAGAAGAGACAAAAATAAAAAAGTGAAAAGCAAAAAGGAACGGCTGGGCATGGTGGCTCATGCCTGTAATCCCAGCACTTTGGCAGACAGAGGTGGGCGGATCACTTGAGGCCAGGAGTTCAAGACTTGCCTGGCCAACATGGTGAAACCCCATCTTTACTAAAAATACAATCATTAGCCGGGAATGGTGGCCTGTGCCTGTAATCCCAGTTACTCGGGAGGTTGAGGCATGAGAATTGCTTGAACCCGGGAGGTGGAGGTTACACTGAGCCAAGATCATCCCACTGCACGTCAGCCCGGGCGACAGAGGGAGACTGTCTCAAAAAGAAAAAGAGGCAAAGGCACACCCCAGCAGTCGTTAGACATTTTACACTTTCGTCTGGAACTTAAAGACTGTCATTTCGTGGGGCCAAAACCAGAGTTTCCTGCTGTTAGTAGAGTTTCCCTTGGAGCTAGCCTCGGCACAGGCCTCGTCCATGTTGTGGAGATTAAGGCTGGGAGAAGAGGCAGTGGGAGGTGCATGTGTGAGGGTCGGGCTCAGTGTGGGACACAGTGATGCACCCTGAGCTTGCTCTTGCTCTCTGCAGAAGTTCGTGTGGTTTAACATTGGCAGTGTTGACACCTTTGAGCGGAACCTGGAGTCTGCTCAGTGGGAGCTGGGGATCGAGCCCCTCAACCAGGCAGCAGTGGTCTACACCAATGAGAGTGACGGGTGAGGAGGATGGTGAAGGGCCTCTGTTTGAACACAAAACAAAAATCCAGTGTTGAACTTGTTTTGGAATGTGTTTCTCAAACTTACAAGCATCTATAATAAGCAATGTCTGTAGTAAAATATATATATATACTTTTATATATATATTTGTGTGTATGTATATGTGTGTGTATATATATGTTTTTTACTCTGTTTTTCATGAGAAGAGAATAGAAGCAGGGAAATATTTGGCTACGCAGCCTTAAAAAAGAAAACCAGTCGTTTGGGTGTCATCGTTGTAGCAGAAATTCCCTGAAGTCCTGTAGGAAGCCTTCCACAATTGGCTGTGCAGCAGGATCACTACGGGAGCGCTATTAAAATGCTCTTCTGTCATTTCTACCTGCCATTCAAGAACTGTCGAATTAATGTCCAGAGGTGGGGCTTGTGCACCTGTGACTTCCCCAGACTCCCTGTTGGGCAGCCCTGACCCATCCTCCCAGGTGCTGGGGGTCCCTGCACACAACCCGGCAGCTCCCATGTAGTACCTGACACTTGGTCTTTCTTATTTTTTTTTTTTTTTTTTTGAGACAGAGTCTCGCTCTGCCGCCCAGGCTTGGAGTACAGTGGTGCAATCTTGGCTCACTGCAAGCTCCACCTCCTGGGTTCACGCCATTCTCCTGCCTCAGCCTCCCAAGTAGCTGGGACTACAGGTGCCCACCACCACGCCCAGCTACTTTTTTGTATTTTTAGTAGAGATGGGGTTTCACCATGTTAGCCAGGATGGTCTCGATCTCCTGACTTTGTGATCTGCCTGCCTGGGCCTCCCAAAGTGTTGGGATTACAGGCGTGAGCCACTGCACCTGCCTGACACTTGGTCATTCTAAGCTTCCCATGGTTCTCATGTTAGCTTGGATTTCCACTGCATCGTATGTTCTTAAAGTAATTATGGACATGAGGGCAAAGACCAGATGAAATACTCTGTGCATCCCAGGACTCAGCACAGAAGTCAGTGTTGCTGAGCGTGGATCCTGTTTTCATGTTTACTTCCTGGAGATGTCATTGCTCTGCCTTCTCTGGCCCTTCTGCCCAGAATTGAAAACTGAACCAAGAGAGAGTACAAATCCAGTACCAGCTTTAGCCAGGAGGGTGTACAAATTGGAATTGTAGTGGTTTTGGTGGTTTTTTTGAGACATATGTTTAAGCATAGAGTAGGGGCTGCAGTGGGGTGAGAGAAGGTGAGGCAGGTAGAAATCTGGATATTAACTCTCAGATTCTAGTGGCAGGGCTCAGGCCTGCGGTCTCCTGCTGGAGCTCCTGGATGTCATCTGGGTGCTGTTTATTGCTGACTTGGGTTCTATCTTTGCTTGTTGAGTTGCGGGGAATGCCTGGTTGTATGTGGGGCTGAAAGGGACTGCAGAGCCCCTGGAGGAGAGATGGCCTCTGAAGAGCAAGAGCAAAGATAAAAAATAAAGCAGGAAGACATTTGGTGTCTTCCTATGATAAAACAAGCCTGGTTGGCCCTAGATGCCAGGAGGCCTTGCTGGGTCTGCTGGAGGCACCTCCTGGCTCCTGGGAGAGATGTGGTGTAAGCTCCAGCAGGGCTGCTTGGCCGGGTGGAGGAGGTGGTGGGTGGTGGAATTGGTCACCCTCCCTGCCCCACCAAGCCAGCCACAGGTTACATCAGGGAGATAGAAATGCCTGTGACTAGAGCCTTCAGAACTGGAGAGGCCTAGTGCTGGATGGACTTTGACACATTTTTTAAAAAAGAGGCTGGGCAGGGTGGCTCATTCCTGTAATCCCAGCATTTTGGGAGGCCGAGGCAGGTGGATCATGAGGTCAGGAGATCGAGACCATCCTGGCTAACAGGGTGAAACCCTGTCTCTACTGAAAATACAAAAAATTACCCAGGCGTGGTGGCGGGCGCCTGTAGTCTCAGCTACTTGAGAGGCTGAGGCAGGAGAATGGTGCGGACCCGGGAGACAGCTTGCAGTGGGCCGAGATCGCACCACTGCACTCCAGCCTGGGTGACAGAGCGAGATTCCATCTCAAAAAAAAAGGACGAGGGCCAGGCATGATGGCTCACATAGGTAATCCCAGTGCTTTGGGAGGCTGAGGAGGAAGGATCACCTGAGACTAGCAGTTCGAGACCAGCTGGACAACGTAGTGAGACTGCATGTCTATAAAAAGTTAAACAAATATCTGATGTGGTGGCATGCATGCCTGTGGTTCTAGCTACTCAGGAGGTTGAGGCAGGAGAATCTCTTGAGCCTGGGAGTTCAAGGTTACTGTGATCGTGCCACTGCCCACCAGCCTGGGTGACAGTGAGAGCCTATCTCAAAAAAAGGAAAAAAAGGCCGGGCGCGGTGGCTGAAGCCTGTAATCCCAGCACTTTGGGAGGCCGCGATGGGCGGATCACGAGGTCAGGAGATCGAGACCATCCTGGCTAACACGGTGAAACCCCGTCTCTACTAAAAAAAAAAAAAAAACAAAAAACTAGCCGGGCGAAGTGGCGGGTGCCTGTAGTCCCAGCTACTCGGGAGGCTGAGGCAGGAGAATGGCGTAAACCCAGGAGGCGTAGCTTGCAGTGAGCTGACATCTGGCCACTGCACTCCAGCCTGAGTGACAGAGCGAGACTCCATCTCAAAAAAAAAGGAAAAAAACCTGCTCCCTTTTGTGTAGCAAAACAAAGTCCTAGAGCAGTCTCTTCTAAGAGGGTTTTGCTTTGTCATCCAGGCTGGAGTGTAGTTGTGCAATCATGGCTCACTGCAGCCTTGCACTCCCAGGCACAGGCAGTCCTCTCACCTCAGCCTCCTGAGTAGCTGGAACTACAGGCACATGCCACCACGCCCAGCTAATTTTTGTATTTTTAGTAGAGATGGTTTCACCAGCTTGGTTAGGCTGGTCTGGAACTCCTTACCTCAGGTGATCCACCTGCTTCGGCCTCCCAAAGTGCTGGGATTACAGGTGTGAGCCACCACGCCCGGCCATTTTTATGTTTTTTGTAGGGACAGAGTCTGGCCATGTTGCCTAGGCTGGTCTTGAACTCCTAGGCTCAAGAGATCCTCCCACGGTGGCCTCCCAAAGTGCTGGGATTACAGGCATAACCCACCGTGCCTAGCACAAAGGTGCTATTTCTGACCTCCTGAGCATGACAAGTAGTTCTCTTGGATTTTCCAGCTCTTTATTGCGAAGCCTGGTGCCCACCCTTCTCCTGGTTGGCATTCTCCTCTATGCTGCCAGGAGGGGCCCTATGGGAGCCAGGCGCGGTAGACGAGGAGGGGGCCTCTTCAGTGTTGGTGAGACAACAGCCAAGATCTTAAAGAGCAGCATCGATGTGCGATTTGTGGATGTAGCTGGGTGCGAAGAAGCCAAATTGGAAATTATGGAATTTGTGAATTTCCTGAAGAATCCCAAGCAGTATCAGGACTTAGGAGCAAAAATTCCAAAGGTACTGATTTTAGAAAATGTAGTAATCCTCTGAGCTCCAAGTCAAAGCCAGAGATGGCTGTGGGTCAGAGTAGGTTCTTACTCCTGTTTTATTAGTTTGTTTGATAACAACAGGTACAACTTGTATGAACAGGCTTGGGATCAGATGTAGCTGCCTCTTTTAAGCCCATGACCCAGACAGCGGCTAGGTGTGTGCGGCCGGACTGCGGCTAGGTGTGTGCGGCCGGACCGCGGCTAGGTTTGTGCGGCCGGACCGCGGCTAGGTGTGTACGGCCGGACCGCGGCTAGGTGTGTACGGCCGGACCGCGGCTAGGTGTGTGCAGCCAGGCAGTCAGCGCGTTGTGGGTGGTGTGGGTCAGGGTGCCAAATCTGGCTGCTGGGCACACAGAGCAAGTTTATCTCTTGGTGCCATTTTGGGGTCATGACTCTTTGGGGGCCTGACAAGCCATGGATTTTTTTCCCAGAAATATTTGCATTCACAGAAACTCGATTCACACACCCTTTAAATCACCTCTGGGCTTTGGACCAAGCTGAGGACACCCAGATCCTTGCAGTGCTATTGCACCCCCACCCCCAGCACCTCGCGATGGGGTGGGCATTCACCGGACAGTTTGTTCCAAACAACAAATAGTGATTATGCCAAGCACTGTGAACCTGGGGCGAAGCCAGGAGGTGACAGACCTGTTTTCCACTTTGGTGAGCGTGAGGCTGGGAAGCAGGTGTGTGTGACGGACGTGAAGAGCCGGGGCCTTCTGCTTCTGTTGGAGCTCCACCTCTGCTCATAGTCAGGTGTTGCAGTGGGTGGTTCTCTTTGCCTTTCAGAAGGTTTTTTTTTTTTTTGGAGACAGAGTCTCGCTCTGTCGCCCAGGCTGGAGTGCAGTGGCACGATCTTGACTCACTGCAACCTTCACCTCCCGGGTTCACGCCGTTCTCCTGCCTCAGCCTCCCAAGTAGCTGGGATTATAGTCGCGTATCACCACGCCCAGCTAATTTTTGTAATTTTAGTGGAGACGGGATTTCACCGTGTTGGCCAGGCTGGTCTCAAACTCCTGACTTCAGGTGATCCGCCTGCCTTAACCTTCCAAAGTGCTGGGATTACAGGTGTGAGCTACCGCATCCGTTTTTGTTTTTGTTTTTAATTTATGTCTATTGCTGCTGAACAAATTACAGTTGTTTTTCATATGTATTTGCTGGGGAAAATCTGTATGAAAGAGGGAGTGGGTGAGGTAGTCAGGTACCAAGAAAGGCCCCTCACTTGGTGTGTTAGTCCCCGTTTCCCAGCAGGCAGGGGCTCCTGCGAGAGGGGGCTCTGTCAGCCTCTGTGTTACATCACAGGCCTGGTGCTGTGCTGTGGATGTCAGGAAAGAGTTCGTGGGGTCAGAGCCCATCTGGCTTTCCCGTTATTGGGTGTGAGGTACAGTGATTTCCCAAAATTACCTCTGCCTGTGGCATCCCCTGTGAGAATCCATCATGAAGAGCTGGCTGTGTGTGCGGCCACAGTGGTGCCTTTCCTGGAGCACACGGGTAGGACAGAGTGTGCTGTGGGCAAGTCTAGCCCCCTCCTGCCCTCCAGCTCCTTAGCCATCCTTGATGGGATTCTTCTTAGTCAGTCTCAGAAGTCACCAGTGTAAGCAGCTTTCTGTCCTGTGTACCGTCTGCTCCCCTGTTAAGAGCCCGATGTCACCATTCTGTTTCAGGGAGCAATGCTCACTGGTCCTCCTGGTACCGGCAAGACCCTTCTTGCCAAAGCAACTGCAGGGGAGGCCAGTGTGCCCTTCATCACTGTGAACGGGTCCGAGTTCCTGGAAATGTTTGTTGGCGTTGGGCCAGCAAGGGTAGGTGGACGGGAACCTGCTGCAGGTGGCCTCAGCACTGTGCCTTGACCAGGACCGGTCAACTTGAATAGCTTGGTGTGGGGCCCTGGCCCTGGCCATGGGCATGTGTGGTAGGTGCTGGTGCACCAGGGCGAAATGGGTCAGAGGTTTTTGAGGAGAGGGTGGAGGATAATTGGCATTCCCGTCTTCCTACCAGTAGCAAAACAGATTCTCTGTGGGTTTCTGTTTCAGGTTCGTGACATGTTTGCAATGGCCCGAAAAAACGCTCCATGTATCTTATTCATTGATGAGATTGATGCAATTGGCAGGAAGCGAGGCCAAGGGCACTTTGGAGGCCCGAGTGAGCAGGAGAACACCCTGAACCAGATGCTCGTGGAGATGGACGGTGTGTGTAGGCTGCGGCCAGCCTGTGGTGTGCAGCTGTTCCCCTGCAGCTGCTTAGGGACGGTCTGCACAGCCTTTTTCTGTACAGTCACCCCCAGAAGATAATCCCTGATTATTCTGTTTTTAAGGAAGGCTGCTCTCAGGCAAACGTGATGGAGAAAACTGTGTTAGATTCACAAGCTGCCTCCAGTGCCCGTGATAGGATGGGGGCAGTTCATTCCCTTGCCCCTAGGTGGAGGGGGGTTCTCTGGAGTGCGGAGACACCTGCTTCTCTGGGGAGGGGGACCAGGTAGAGGAGCATGGCTGCTCCTGACGGTGCCCACAGGGTGGTGTGTCCACAAGCCATGCTCCTTCCGCTCTGAGCTTTGTCTTACTGCCCCTGCATCACCCAGAATCTCACAGACCCCCCAGGCCCGTCTCTTCTCAGAGTGATTCTAGCTAAGATGTGACTGACCGTCGCCTGTCAGTCCTGCTAAAGCCTCGTCGGACTCGTCCAGGTTCTGTGCCAACTTTCAGATTTGGAAAAACTTTCACTTAGACCTTTGGCAGATTTGATTTTCACTTTGGCTTCAGGGCCGTGTTGGGGTCCCTAAGACCACCCTAGATGTGGTGACTTGCTAGGAGAAGTCACAGGACTTGGCCTATAGTAGCACTCAGGGCTCTGTTAAAGGAGGACACAGCAAAATCAGCCAGGGTGCATTGGGTCGCGAGGAGACCGGGTGCAGTGTTGAACCCTCCCCCAGTGGAGCCACATGGGACGCGCTCACTTCCCCCAGCATCAGGCTGTGACCACGCCTGCTGGATGTTGACCAGGAAGCTCAGGAGAGACTCGGTTCCCGGGGTTTTTGCTGGGGGCGCACAAAACGTTTGGGCCGAGGGAGCTGTTTGTCTCCGGGAATGGTGGGAATGCCCCCATACTCGTAGCACCAGACACTGCCCTTGCGAGCAGGCCTTTCTGAGGACAGCAGTTAGGCCTGCTGTGTTAAACACTGTTCTCTGCGGGCCAAAAGCATTTCCTAAGTATTTTTTTGTCTTTAGTACCCGATAGTAATTCTAATTAGATTATGACTTTTAATACCTGGAGGAGACGGATGGGAGACAGGACGGACGTGGGGCACTCAGCCTTTCTCCTCCCGTCCCCTCTGTTGGGCATCCCATTTCCTGTGCAGTCCCTGGCCTGCCCTCATCCACTCCAGCACGACGTGGTGTCAGAGGCTGCAGGAACCAGTAATAAGTCAGGATGAGGGCCCACGCCCTGGACTTGTCTACCCCCTGAGCCAGGCTGTGGGGTTCCCAGTTAGCCGAGGGATGGCTGGTTACCTGCCATGTCCACATCGGGCTTGCTACTGAGGCTCACCTGCTTCTCCCGTGTCCAGGGTTCAACTCTGCCACCAACGTCGTGGTGTTGGCTGGCACCAATCGCCCTGACATCCTGGACCCAGCCCTGATGCGGCCTGGCCGGTTTGATCGCCATATTTACATTGGTGAGTGCCCCTTTCTCAGGGTTGGGCCTTTATCCCCTTGGCCGCAAAGTTTGTTTAGGTGATTTGCAGTGTATTTGGAGGGGATTTTGATGGTAATTCTGAAGCAGTTAATGTAACATTTTGAAAATGTGTGAGAGCTGCAAGTTGCTGCCGTCACTCCTGCCCCTGGCAGTCCACTTTTGGCAAGAATACATGCGATTGGGCCTGCAGGGATGGTGCTGCAATACAACACAGGTGGGAGGGATGTAACAGATACTTACTCTCCAGCTTTTTTTTTTTCACTACTGTAAAAATTTGATAATCAGTCAAGTGTGGTGGCTCACGCCTGTAATCCCAGCTATTTTGGAGGCCGAGACTGGCTGATCATGAGGTCAGGAGTTCGAGACCAGCCTGGCCCATATGGTGAGACCCTGTCTCTACTGAAAATACAAAATTAGCTGGGTGTGGTGGCGTGCACCTGTAATCCCAGCTACTTGAAGGCTGAGGCAGGAGAATCGCTTGAACCTGGGAGGCAGAGGTTGCGGTGAGCGGAGATCTCACCACTGCACTCCACCCCGGGCAAGAAGAGCGAAACTCTGTCTCAAAAACAATAAATAAATGAAAAAATTGAAAATTGATAATTTAGAAGACAGCAATTTACCCCTTACTCTTCACCCTGACGGTCAGCCATCGTTGCCTCCCCTCCCCTCTCGTGTTGTTAGGGAGCGTTAATCCTGTGTGGCCCTTGTGTCCCTGACGGTCAGCCATCGTTGCCTCCCTCCCCTCTCGTGTTGTTAGGGAGCATTAATCCTGTGTTCGTTGCCTCCCTCCCCTCTCGTGTTGTTAGGGAGCGTTAACCCTGTGTGGCCCTTGTGTCCCTGACGGTCAGCCATCGTTGCCTCCCTCCCCTCTCGTGTTGTTAGGGAGCATTAATCCTGTGTTCGTTGCCTCCCTCCCCTCTCGTGTTGTTAGGGAGCGTTAACCCTGTGTGGCCCTTGTGTCCCTGACGGTCAGCCATCGTTGCCTCCCCTCCCCTCTCGTGTTGTTAGGGAGCGTTAACCCTGTGTGGCCCTTGTGTTGCTTGCTGTCAAGTGGCATGGCCCTGAGTTGAGGGGTTTAGTAGCTGTGGAACTGGATGTGCGTGTGCCCTGGCTGGTTTCTGCCATTGCTTCCAGCTCTGTCTGGAGGATGACAGCAGAGAGCTCCATAGGGACCCCAGCTGTCCTTGCAGTTCTGTGATATGGTTGTGTGTGACTGTTCTGAAGACCCAGAAGGCACAAGAGCCCGTGCCTCTCTCTCTCTCTCATTAGGCCCCCCTGACATCAAAGGTAGGTCCTCCATCTTTAAGGTCCACCTGCGCCCACTAAAGCTGGATGAGAGCCTCAATAAGGACACCCTGGCGAGGAAGCTGGCAGCGCTCACCCCAGGCTTCACTGGTGAGTGTCGGGGGCTGTGCTGTTCCCTTGTGGTGGGAGCCATGTATGCTCTGCTTCTTGCCATGGGGAGTGGGGACTGGCCCTTCTCATCTAGTTCTGGCAGTGCTCACCCTTGTCTGCAGGACTTTTCACCTGTTGAGAGCGTTCAGAGGCCTCAGAGATCAGTTTTCTTAGCCCCAAAACTAATTTGTACCCACTTGAATTTCTGTTTCAGTTACAGTCAGACTTAGTGAGTCTTACTGCAGAGCTGACAGTAAGCTAATGTCGGGGGGTGGGGGAGGATCTGGCAACTTGATGCTTCCCTCCACGTTTTCGCCTGGGGCTTGCCCTCCCTGCTGAGGAAGCTCATTTGCTTTTCTCTCTTCTTTTTAATGAAATCCTGGTCTATGCTAGGAAACCTACTTCCCTGTCTAGGCTGGATCACCCTGAGGAATGAGTGGGGACTTTTCCGGGGGATTCCTGTCCTCCTCACCCATACCTCATGGTTATGCAGCCATTGGCCACGGCCTCTGACCTATGCTCACCTGCTCCCGCCACCCCTGGAACATTCTGCTGTGGCATCTCATCACCTCCAGCTGCCTTGGCACCCCCAATGGTACCCATCCCTTAGGCTCCCCACAGTGTCCTGCCTAGTGTCAGGTCAGGTGTGTTCACACGGGATTGTACATCTGTCTGCTGCAGGATGGTGAGTGAGGTCTTGCCTGGCAGGCTTCTGAAGGGTGTCATGTGTCTTAGACGCAAAATGTGCTTCCTTCCTTTTGTTCTCTCCTCTGGCTGACTTAAGATGTCTGTTTACATACCAAAGATAGAATGCTGGAATGTTACCAAGACTGCTTTCTTCTGCCCCTAGAGGGGATGACACAGCAGGGATGAATCAGCACTACCCCTCAGCAGGGATGACTGATGACTCTGACTGCCCCTCAGCAGGGATTACTAAGCACTACCCCTTAACAGAGGTGACTCAGCAGGGATGACTCAACAGGGATGACTCAGCACTGTCCCTCAACAGGGATGACTCAGCAGAGATGACAACACTGTCCCTCAGCAGGGATGACTCAGCAAGGATGACTCAGCACTGCCCCAAGCAAGGATGACTCAGCAGGGATGACTCAGCAGGGATGACTCAGCACCGCTCCTCAACAGGGATGATTCAGCAAGGATGACTTAGCACTGCCCCTCAACAGGGATGACTCAGCAGGGATGATTCTGAGTGCCCCTCCGAAGGGATGACTCAGCAGGGATGACTCAGCAGTGCCCCTCAACAGGCATGACTCAGCACCGCCCCTCAATGGGGATGACTCAGCAGAGATGACAGCACTGCCCCTCAACAGGGATGACTCAGTAGGGATGACTCAGCACTGCCCAACAGGGATGACTTAGCAGGGATGACTCAGCACTGCCCCTCAACAGGGATGACTCAGCAGAGATGACAGCACTGCCCCTCAGCAAGGGTGACTCAGCAGGGATGGCTCAGCACTGCCCAACAGGGATGAGTCAGCAGAGATGACAGTGCTGTCCCTCAGCAGGGATGATTCAGCAGAGATAACTCAGGGATGACTCTGACTGCCCCTCAGCAGGGATGAGTCTGTTTTGCTCCAATGGAAGCATCCCCAGTGTCCATCAGCAGGTAAATGGCCGAAGTGGTAAATGGCCGAAGTGGCATATACTGTAGTCAAATTCAGCTATAAAAAGGAATTAAGTATTGATGCATGCCACAACATGGGTGAACCTAGAAAATACTGTTCTAAATGCAAGAAGCCAGACACAAAAGGCCGCATAACATATGGTTCCATTTATGTGAAATGTGCAGAATAATAATAAACATGTATAGAATAGCAAATCTGTAGGGACAGACATGAGGTGAGTGGTTGCCAGAGGTGGAAATGGGAATTAACTATAAATAGCACAGGGTACCTTACAGAGATGATGGAAATGGCCTAAAACTAGATGATGGCAATCGTCGTACTACGCGATCAGATTGATGTGTACGTGTAAAATGGGTGGATTTTATGGTTTATAAATTATACCTTAATAAAGGTTGACAAAATGTGGCTAAATAATAGTGACTGGTGGACAGCTCCCATTACCTTTAAGTTCTCTACTGAATTTCAGTCTTGGTCTCTCTGCTGGAGATTTTCCTTAACAAAACTGATCTGGGTCAAGCTCCAGCGGCCAGGAGCAGCACTGACTATTGGCTGTTTCTCCCTTCCTGAGTCAGGTGCTGATATTTCAAATGTTTGCAATGAAGCAGCCCTGATTGCTGCCCGGCATCTGAGTCCTTCTGTTCAGGAGAAACACTTTCAGCAGGCCATCGAGAGGGTCATCGGAGGTGAGCCTGGGAGCCCTTGGGGAGGGAGGGGTGTTTGCAGCTCTGGGCCTGGCAGGCTCACCCTCTGGCCCCAGTTTGAATTCTGCATGCAGGCTGGGTGCAATGGCTCACACCTGTAATCCCAGCACGTTGGGAGGCCAAGGCAGGTGGATCACTTGAGGTCAGGAGTTTGAGGCCAGCCTGGCCAGCATGGCGATACCCTATCTTGATTTTTAAATACAAAAATTAGCCGGGCATGGTGGCACATGCCTGTAGTCCCAGCTACTCAGGAGGCTGAGGTAGGAGAACCTCATGAACCCGGGAGGCAGAGGTTGCGGTGAGCCGAGATCGCGCCACTGCACTCCAATCTGGGTGACAGAGCAAGACTCTGTCTGAAAAAAAAAAAAAAAATCAATTATGGATGCAGGAACCAATTTTTTAAACCAACATATGGGACTTGTGATCTACCAATAGCTTTCATGCCCCTTCTGGGAGCAACATTTAGAAATTGAAAGGGATAGGCCTTCCAGGCCATCAGAGGCCCAAGGAAGCATATTAGAACCAGGTTTGAATGCCTACTGTGGAGGGCAAAGGAGCTTTCTTCCCTGAAGGGAACGGATGAGATTTTCTGGGACAAGCCTCCTGGAAGCTGTAGGGACCTTCCCGAGCCTCCTCAGGACAGTACTGTTGTGAAAGGAGTGAACAAAGTGAGACGGAGTTTAACACTTGTTGCCCAGGCTGGAGTGCAGTGGCGTGATCTCGGCTCACTGCAACCTCTGCCTCCCGGGTTCAAGTGATTCTCCTGCCTCATCCAGAGTAGCTGGGATTACAGTCACGTAGCACCACACCTGGCTAATTTTTGTATTTTTAGTAGAGATGGGGTTTCACCATTTTGGTCAGGCTCATCTCGAACTCCTGACCTCAGGTGATCTGCCCGCCTCGACCTCCCAAAGTGTTGGGATTACAGGTGTGAGCCCCTGTGCCCATCCTTACAGTGCATTTTCTTCAGCTTGGTGGGGAGCGGTATCCATCTCCGTCTTCAGCTCAGCAGACTATAGAGTGGGCCAGGTCACACAGCCTCCTGCAGCTAGGGCAGCTTGGGGAACTGGAGTCAGCTGTGAGGAAGGGTCTGCTGAAGCTGCCACACCAGGCAGTGCCAACACGGCCTTTCTTGGCCTGGTGCTCCCCGGTGCAGTTCTGAGGCTGGAGAGTAGGGAAGTGGCCAGTAGCCATCCTTCATGGTCCACCCTAAGCTGTGAGAGCTGACATTGGTCAGGTGAAAGAGTGTTCTAGCTGCTGCTTCTTTATGTGACCATTTATTGAAGTATAATATACATAAAGTACTTATGATACTGAGTATCTCAAAGCAAACACCAGAGCTGCTGCCTTTTTTTTTTTTGAAGTGGAGTGTTGGGATCTTGCTCTGTCTTCCAGGCTGGAGTACAGTGGTGCGATCTCAGCTCACTGCAAGCTCCGCCTCCTGGGCTCAAGCAATTCTCCTGCCTCAGCCCCCCGAGTAGCTGGGACTACAGGCACACACCACCACGTCCAGCTAGTTTTTTGTATTTTTAGTAGAGATGGGGTTTCACTGTGTTAGCCAGGATGGTCTCGAACTCCTGACCTTGTGATCTGCCTGCCTCGGCCTGTCAAAATGTTGGGATTGCAGGCGTGAGCCACCGCGCCAGGCCCAAAGTTGCTTATTTTTATTTAACTTACAAAAATTAAAAAAATTTTTTATAGAGATGGGGCCTTGCTATGTAGCCCAGGCTGGTCTCGATCTCCTGAGTTCAAGTGTTTCTCCAACCTCGGCCTCCACAAAGTTCTGGGATTCCAGGTGTGGTCACTGTGTCCTGCCACCAAAGCCTCCTGAGGGCTGTCCTGGTGTGATGAGAGGGGTCTGGGGAGGGCTGGCTGTGCCATTTATGCTTTTCCTTTGTCCTGTTACCTGCCCGTACACTGGGCTGTCAGGGCACTGAAATCATCCCTCTCTGTCCTGTCATGCTGTGCTGTCATTTTTAGTCAAACCAGAGGATATGGTGCCTTTCTGTGTTTCACATGCAGCTGTTCCCATTGGCTTCAAACGGGCCTGTTTTAAGGCTTCGTGTGAGGTGTGTGGGATGTGGGTTTCACTGCAAAGCAGAAGGCAGCATGGAGCTGGGCTTGGCCTCTGCTGTCTGGTGTAGACAAGCCTGGGGATCAGGTGTAGCTGCAGACACGGCTGGGCGCAGAGGGAGGGACCTCATTTCCCAGCCACCTATTCCTGCCCTGCCTCACTCCCCTGGGAATGTGATAATGTGGTGTGTAGGTCTTGAGAAGAAGACCCAGGTCCTGCAGCCTAGTGAAAAGACAACTGTGGCCTACCACGAGGCCGGACACGCAGTAGTGGGCTGGTTCCTGGAGCACGTGGACCCCCTGCTGAAGGTTGGTCTTCCCACCCTGAGTGAGTCTGCCCGGCAGGCTGGGCCTGGAATCTGCGCCAACCTGTGGTCGTGTGGGCATGGTACATTCAAGGGTTGGCCCTTTAACTTTTTAAGGAATATACTGCTCTAGAATTTGTCAAAAGATCCCTTTGGGGTGGGAAGGAAGAGCACTGGGTTCCAAATGGAGCCTCGGCCATGCGACTCGAGGGAGCAGCCTCAGTGTTAAACCCACCTCACTCCTGAGCTCTGGGTTCGACCATTGGTCCCTCCAAAGCCTCTGCAGGGCAGGCAGAGCAGAGGTGGTTTCCATGTGAAGCTCCCAAAGGCGGGTGCACTTCTCGGGGCATCCCCATGGTGTATAAGGGGCCTGGGTCAGGCTCTCTTCTCTCATGTTCCAGTGAAAGGACCTGTGGTCAGAGCTAGGGTCAGGTGGCCTGGCCGCTCCAGGGTGGCTCCTGGAGGAAGCGGGGACAGTGTTTGGGGTGACAAGGGCGTGGGTCCTGTCCTCAGGTGTCCATCATCCCCCGGGGCGAGGGGCTCGGCTCTGCACAGTACCTGCCCCGGGAGCAGCTCCTCTCCACCCGGGAGCAGCTCCTCCCCACCCGGGAGCAGCTCCTCCCCACCCGGGAGCAGCTCCTCCCCACCCGGGAGCAGCTCCTCTCCACCCGGGAGCAGCTCTCCGACCGCATGTGCATGATGCTCGGGGCCGGGTGGCCGAGCAGCTGTGCTTCGGGCAGATCACTACGGGGGCTCAGGACGACCTGAGGAGGGTCACCCAGAGTGCGTATGCCCAGGTAAGGGTGGGCGTCCCCCAGCGCGGGCTGCAGGAGGCTATGGTGGGCGCAGGCTCATCCTGGGTTCCGCACTTGCAGATTGTGCAGTTTGGGATGAGTGAGAAGCTGGGCCAGGTGTCCTTCGACTTTCCCCGACAAGGCGAGGCCCCAGTGGAGAAGCCGTACAGTGAGGCAACCGCCCAGCTCATTGACGAGGAGGCCCGGTGCCTCCTCAGCGCCGCCTACAAGCGCACCCTGGACCTGCTGACACAGTGCCGGGAGCATGTGGAGAAGGTGAGTGTGGCTTCTGCCCAGACGGGTCGTGGGTCCCATGTTGGGTCACGGTCAGGCCACACCCGAAGGCCACCCCCATCCTCGAGCTTGCTTAGGTTTGGTCTGTGAGCATGTCCTCAGAGTTGTCTGACAGGTGGGCCGTTGTTTCCAGGTGGGCCAGCGGCTCCTGGAGAAGGAAGTGCTGGAGAAGGCAGACATGGTGGAGCTGCTGGGCCCTCGGCCCTTCGCGGAGAAGTCTACGTATGAGGAGTTTGTAGAAGGCATGGGCAGCCTGGAGGAGGACACGTCCCTACCCGAGGGGCTGAAGGGTTGGAACCAGGGACAGGAGGAGGAGGACATGGAGCAGCCTGTGCAGGGGAGCTCTGCGTAGCCTGTGGTGGTGCCTGCACCTGCTGCTGGGTGGAATTCAGGTGACTGCCACTTACCTGGGGCCTTTGCAAAGCAGCTGTGGAATCTCACCCAAAACAAATTAAAACGTGACAACTGTGAACGGGTGTTTTAGATCAGGGTGCTCTGAGCCCACATGCAGGGAGTGGGAGTGGGCAGAGGGGGTACCCTGAGTCCCTGGGTCCTGCTGCTGGAGGACAGTCGGGTCCAGGGTTAGATGGGAGAGGCCCCAGGGCTCTGGCCCCTGTGGTGCTGAGGCAGGCATGAGTGTAGCTTCAAGAGGGACTTGCGTGGGGCACCTTCTGTGGAGGCGTGTTGATGTGGTCATAAAGTCACTCAGAGGAGCCTGGGTCCAGCACAGAAACCCTCACAGTTTGGTAGAATTCAGAAAAGGAGAGCGTCAGCCAGGTATCAAGGGTGAGTCAGGTTTCTAAAGCAGCTGTTTATATTGGTGGAAGGTGATCTGTTGATCTGTCCTTAAAAAGGATTAAAAAGGAAAGCCCACACCACCCACAGGTGCGTGGCTGGGGGAGGAGGAGGAGCTGTGGGGCCTTACACCTGGGTTCCTCATCGGGGCATCCCCCCCACCCCCGCCTGCACCTTGGCTCTGTGGCAGCACTGCTCTGAGTGTGAGGGACTTGAGTTGCTTAAAAAACCTGGCCCCTGTCCTTGGGTGGAGGTGCTCTCACTGCAGGATGGATCTGGGTCATCAGTTCGGTTCCTGCGATCCCTTTTTGTTGGAGTCCTGGACGGGGAAGCTGTGCAGGGCCCCAGCCGGCTCAGGGGTGTTTGTGGAGAGGCTGTGATCTGAAGCCTCAGCACGCGGCTGCCTCTGACCCTGGTGCCTGTTCATGAACCCTTTTCCTGGGGTTGGGTAGCTCCTAATTTTTATTAGGAAGGCCCCTTCTGGGCTCTGAGCTCCAGGCCCTTTGGTGCCTTGAACTGAGGGAGGCTTTGCTTTTTCTTATCTGCGGTGTGTGGGACTGGTGAGGATGCCCCTTGCGCTGTCTCCAGCACATGACCTACCTCTAGGACTCACTGGGGTCAGCAACAGCAGGGCAGGGTCAGCCTCAACCACTGCCTAGGGGTGGGTGGATGTGTGTCTAGGTCACCTGGGATGGGACCTGGGGGATGCCCATTTGCAGATGTCCTGGGTGAGCGGCCGTAGGAGGAGGCCCTGCTTGCTGTCCTGGGCACTATTTGTTCTCAGCCTCTCTCTCGACCTAGGCCAGATCAGACACTGGAGCTTTGTAGTACATTTTATAAATTGCTTGTTACGTTGGCCTTGGAGCCTCAAAAATATAATTTCCAACGGGGGGTGAACACGTTCAACTTTTGTTGTTTGTAAAATGCGTATCATTGGACTCAACAACTCTCCAGCACTCAACCTTCATCATGGCCTCCACCAGACCCAGAGTAGCTGAGCCACTTGGGGTCCGGTTGGGGCCTGGTCTCAGGTCCCTCAGATGGAGGTGGGGGTGCTTCCTCAACCCCACCCTTCCCTGGTGACATCGTGGCATCTGGTGGCCTCCAGGATGCAGGGTGGTCATGGGCTCATGGCTCCAGCCCCACTGTGGTTTCCTCCAACACCCCTGGGAGAGCCTGGGTGTCCGTTTCGTCACCTCGCAGCCGGCAGCACATGCCTGGGGTCCTTCATGATGATGTGGGTGTGGGATCCTTGTGCCTCCCCTACCGGGCTGTTCCCTCCAGACCTGTCTCCTCGGCGCCCGCATTCACCCTCACCTCTTCAGGGCTGTCATGCGCCTTCCCCTCAGCCTTCCTGCGTGTGTCCTTCACAAGCTGTTCCTTATGTCAATCAGGAGTCGTCTCAGCCCCTGAATCAGACACCATTTTCCACAGCCTTTTCCCCCGTCCTGGGCGTGACCTGCAGTTTGCCTCATCAGCCTGTCGATGGTGGCTCAGCTGCACCTTTGCTGAGAAGCTCCATCGGCCAGAGTGACACCTGCGGGTGCTGCTGTCTGTGCTGTGGCAGTCTGTGCACCCTGCGGGGACACGAGCCTTCAGCCTCTGTATTTCTCAGCCTGCCTGCCTCCCTCCCTCTGCCAGAAGGGAAGGTGGAATGGGGTGGATTGCATGTACCTGCCGGTAGCTGTGTACCCTTTCCAGAAGGTACGTCACTGACGGAGGCTGTTTTCTGGGTCCATGGTCGTAGGACACCTGACTGAGAATTTTCATGTATGGGAGGCCCCAGGCTTCTCCCCTCAGAGCCCAGCACGGAAACACACAGAGACCCATGGGTCTGGCAGAAGGGAGGTCAGCCCTGGCCAGGCTCCGTGGCCATCTCATTTCATGAGTAGTGACAGTGGACAGGAGTTTTGGCCTCTTCTGGTGCCTCCCCATGACCAGTGCCATTGGCCTCTGGGACAGGAATGTGTTGAGAGCGACTCCTTTGCTGGGGAGTGACTCCCTCCCCTGGCCCGGGCCACCTTTACGAACACGTGGGGCATGACTTTCACTTCCTTAATGATTCCTTCTGTTGTGTAACTTTGGGACTAGAAATCCAGGACACTCATCCCCCAAATGTGACCCAAGTGAGCACAGCAGAGCCCTTGGGCTGCTGCAGCTGGAGAATGATCAGGGCATGGAGCCCAGGACAGCTCAGCCCACACCCCTGAGCAGGCACCTCATGCACTCTGGTGTTGGAAAGGAAGAGACTGCGACCAGGCCTTTGAATGCGCAGTGATGCTTTAATCCCACTGTTTGCAAATGAGCTCTGTGGAAGCTCAGCAGGAAGGATGGAAGATGGGGAGGAAGACCCTGGCGGGTGGAGGTGTGGCCAGGGACATAGGCTGCCTTTATGGGATGGAAAGAGAAAGCTGCTGGGCTCTGTGTGACTGGAAACCAGGGAAGGAGACCTGGCTGAGGCAGGAACTGGGTTTGCCAGCAGTGCTGAGAGGCAGCAGGTGGCTCAGAAGTGGGAGCAGGTGCCGCCTCTAAAGTCCTGTACACAGAAGGAGCTCAAGGCATGCCTGGGGCATCTCCAAAGCTCTACTGACAGTGAAGGCCAGGAGCGTGTTTTCCTTCCCCGAAGTGTGCTCATGGGAAATGGGCCGGGGCAGGTTGGCTTGCGGATGGAAAGTAAGCGTACACTTTCGTATTACGCTCATTCTTTGACTTGCTGTCAGGCAGGAAGCCCATTTTGTGAGCTTCAGCATATAAGCATTGGGAGGGCATGAGCTGGGGCCCCCAGACACCCCAGAGCAGAGAAGCAGGGGCTGTCAGCCTCCTCTGCTGCTGCCGGACACAGACCCACGGGTCCCATGGGCCCCAAACCTGCCCAGCAAGTTTAAGGGCTGTGGGCAGGCTGTGTAACCGGGCAATGGGATGTGAGCAGAAACGAGGATGTGGCCTCATAGTGGATGCAGGACAGGGAGACGGTGAACCCCTCCCCGAGCCGAGAGCATTCCAGGAGGTGTCACCAAGTTTCTGAGGCAGTCTGGTGATATTTGGTGTTCTGAGCTAAGGAGGGAATGGACTTGCCTGTCACGCAGGGACCAAGAGAAGCAGGTGCAGGTCTTAGAGCTGAGCCTTGGGGAGGGGACCCTAGTGAGACAGTGCCTCGTGGAGTAGAAGGGGCAGGATGGAAATCAAGGTGGGAATTTTGGGGCCACTCCTCCATGTGCTTTGCTGGACAGCACATTGTCCCATTAGCCACTACCAAACCTGCCTCTGGCTTCTGAGCTTGGTAGCACAGGTAAGCGCGGAGCTTGGAGCACCCCCTGGAGTTCCTGGAGTGGCTGTCACAGGCCTGGGTCCCCCTCACTCCAGGGCCGCCATGGGCCACTCCACTCCTCACCACATTTCCGGCAGTGACTCTGTGACGCTGTCTTCCTGACTCAGGGCCCAGGAACAAGCTGGACGTAAGGCCACTGGGCTGTGCTTGTGCTGGGGCTCCCAGAGGCATCCAGGGGCCCCATATGTCCCCCAGGAAAGCCGGCTGGTCTCCACGTGAGGCTAAGCCCCGTGCCCAACAGACAAGGCAGGCCTTGGGGCTGCCAGGGAGCTGTTCCCAGGGTGTGTGTCAGGAGGTGACGGCTGGAGCCTCGTGGGGGTGCGAAGTGTGTCTGCTGGGTCAGGACTGCCCAGATCTGCCATCATGGTGTTCTGACTCCAGCCCTGCAGGAGCTGGAGGGCAGGCGGAGATGGCCTAGTCCTCCTGGGGCCTCTCCACAGTGAGAAACGTGTCCAGGACTGTGGCCTGCCGCTCAGGGTCACCTAGGGGCTGCTTCTCACGGTTCTGCTCAGCCCTTGTCCTCGTCCAGGAAGGGGAGCGCAGGCAGCCAGCCCGGGGCAGCGGGTGCAGACCTAGGGAGATGCGGGCAGGGCAACTCAGCGTGGCCGAGAGGCCTGGGTCAATGCAGGAGGGCTTCAGGTCCCGCTGGCCTCCTGGGCCACTCCTGCCAATGCTCTGCACCGGCCCCTGCACCTGGCATGCACACATCTACCTCTAACAGGAGGCCCCCACCACACACTGGCCCCACCAGAGAGGTGGACATTGTGGTCTGGGTGGGGCCTGGATAGGGCCTTTTCTGGTGCTCCCCAGAGTCACTACAGCCTAGGCTGAGCCTCTCCTGCGTGGTCAAGTGACCCTGGTGGGGCCTCCCCAAACCACCCCCTGGCAGGTGTCCCAGCTCAGCCAACCACTCCCGTGAGCCCTGCAGGCCTCTTGGAGCCTCTGCCCCATCATGGGCCTTGTGTCTCCGCGGTGCGGGCTCTGTGGGGCTGGGGATTCTGGTGGGCTGGAGTCTGAGCCCCTCACTCTCACTCCACCTCCCCAGCCACAGTAGTACATGCCTGGGCTCATGGGCTGGGTGGGAAGAGTGGCCACCAACATGGAGATGGTGGGAACTGGCCAGGGTCAGGCAATGGCCGTGTCCTGGAGGTGAGCTGGGGGCTGACTCACCAGGCCCCATTCCCTCCCAGACACCTGGGGCTGCAGCAGCCCAGGACACACAGGCCGACGCCCCTTCCTGACACCTCCAGGAACCAGGGGAGCAGCTGGCCGCTGGCAGGATTCACAGTGGGGCTGGTCCTTTTAATGAGGTCCTTGGTGGTCTGGGGGGTGGGGAAGCAGAGGCCAGGCCAAACCGTCCCATGCAGGGAAGGCTCAGCCCGGTGCTCTCACAGTTATCACTGAAGTTCACACAGGTCACGTCAGTGTCCTTCACTGGTCACTGTCAGAAGAGACTAAGGACACGCTGTCGCAGCCTCAGTGGTGAGTCCTGTGCTCTGGTCATGCTGAGCACGTGGCCGTGCCAGGGGCCCTGCTCGCACGCAGTGAGGACACTGGAGCTGCCTTCAGGCCAATGGCAACGCTCCATGGGAATCAGAGGAAGTTAAGTGAGCTGAGGAGGGGCCCGGGCTGGTGATCACCCCCACCTTTCGTTCTTGGCCCAATTTATGATGAAAATTCACGTTCATTAAATTCTGCTTTTGAGGGGACAGTGGCTTTAGCCTTCTGTTGCTCACTTGAAAGGTAAAGTTTTAAGCAGCTGTGATGGGGAAATTGCTTCAAGTTGGGCAAATAGCAGCGCGGTGAAATGAAGTGGCGACGGATTCTTGCTAAAACACACGCACACCTCCCAGGACTTCCCAAGGGGCCTCAGCCCACCACGCACACCTGCCAGCCCCGATGCCGGCCTCACCTGCTGGGGACTCGGTGTTGAGGTTCTCATCGTCCGAGTCAGCAAAGACCTCGGCCAGCTCCTGGTCGGACATGTCGGTCAGCTCAGTGAGGTCCAGGAGGTCGAAGTGAACCTCCAGAGAGGAGACACTGCTCAGAGGCTCTGAGGGCAGAGGGGTACGGTCAGCCCTCAGGCCCTCCCACAAGGCTGCTTAGAGCCCTGGGGGCCTAGGAGAATGTGCGCTGTGTCCTCCCACAAGGCTCTGGGTGAACCACAGCTTCCCGCACAGCCCAGCACCATCAGGATCTGATGGGTGTTGCGTATACTCATGACTAGAAGGCTTTCACTTGACAGATGGTGCAGCTGAGGCCCAGAGTACCCAAGCTGCAAGAGTCTAGCGCACAGCGCTGGACCCAGAGCCCCCAGGGAGTGTTTGGACAGGTAGACCCTGCTGCCTTGTCTCCTGGGGGAGCTCACGGGGTCCTCATAGAGTGCACTGGGCAGGGAGCAGTACTTACGCCTCCTCTCTGTGACCTGCAGGAGCCCCGGTGCTGGTATGGGGATGCCCCCCACCTCCTCCTCCACAGGCGTGTGGCCATTGTCCCCTGTCCCGTGGGCTGGGACGCCCAGCGCGGCCTGCAGCACCTCAGTCTCCTTAACGATCTCTGCATCCAAAGACACAGGGTGTCACCTTGAGACCCACAGGGCTCCCACATCCCCCCAGGACGCGGGGCTGGGTGTGAGGACTTGGCACATCCAGTCCTTTGAGACTCTGGGCAGTGACCAGCAGGTGATGGGATGGCTGGGCTTGTGACCTCATGCCGGGACCCCAGACAAGGGGTTGGGGGGCTTCAAGGAGGCTGTCCCTTCCCCTTGGGCCCTGGCCTCCCCTAGTGAACAAGGACTCTGAGGTCCAGATCACCCTTGGTACTCAAGCACCCGTGAAAGCAGCACCATGCAGGCCCGGAAGTTCCACCAGGGCCCGCGTGCCTCATCCCAGTGCTGTCCTGGCCTCTGAGTTCTGGCTCAGCCCAGGGTCCCCTGAAGGATCGCCCGTGAGTTTCCATGCCCAGCCTCTTGGTCCCCTTCAAACCAGAACAGCCCCTCTCCACTGTTCCTTTTAAAAACCGATGTTGGCCGGGCGCGGTGGCTCAAGCCTGTAATCCCAGCACTTTGGGAGGCCGAGACGGGCGGATCACGAGGTCAGGAGATCGAGACCATCCTGGCTAACACGGTGAAACCCCATCTCTACTAAAAATACAAAAAAACTAGCCGGGCGAGGTGGCGGGCGCCTGTAGTCCCAGCTACTCGGGAGGCTGAGGCAGGAGAATGGCGTGAACCCGGGAGGCGGAGCTTGCAGTGAGCTGAGATCCGGCCACTGCACTCCAGTCCGGGCGACAGAGCGAGACTCCACCTCAAAAAAACAAACAAACAAACAAAAACCGATGTTGTGTTTGAGTTCAGAATAACACATTCTCATTAAATGAAAGTTAGAAACCAGGAGGAATAGCCAGGCCTGCCATTCTGTGATCATTTGGCCACCAACCACGCCTCACAGTCGAGCAAATACTCTTCCAGGTTTTTCCCTTTTTTTTTTTTGAGATGGAGTCTCTCTCTCACCCAGGCTGAAGTGTGGTGGCCTAGTCTCAGCTCACTGCAACCTCTGCCCCCTGGGTTTGAGCGATTCTCCTGCCTCATCCGCCTGAGTAGCTGGGATTATAGGCAGGCACCACCATGCCCGGCTAAGTTTTGTATTTTTAGTAGAGACGGGGTTTCACCATGTTGGCCAGGCTGGACTTCTGACCTCAGGTGATCCATCTGCCTCGGCCTCCCAAAGTGCTAGGATTACAAGGTGTGAGCCACCGAGCCTGGCCTCATTTTTTCACAAATGTAACTGTTCCTTTTTTTTTTTTTTTTTTGAGACAGTCTTGCTCTGTCACCAGGCTGGAGTGCAGTGGCGTGATCTCGGCTCACTGCAATCTCCACCTCACGGGTTCAAGCGATTCAAATGCCTCAGCCTCCTGAAGAGCTGAGACTACAGGTGCGTGCCACCATACCCAGCTATTTTTTTTTTTTTCGTAGTTTTACTCGTGATCCACCCGCCTTGGCCTCCCAAAGTGCTGGGATTACAGGCGTGAACCACCGCACCTGGCCCAACTGTTTCTTTATTATACTTAACAATTGTTTTGTCAGACGAGAACAGGAGGCCCCTTGGCTGCTGACCCAAAGCTAGAGACATTGGCGACTCTTACGTCCGTCCCTCCACAGATCCCCTCAGCCCTCCCCAGCTGCTCACCCTCTCATCCAGGGCCACATCATTCTAGCAGCCACCTCACTTGCCACAGGCAGCCAGAGAGTCCTGTTAGCCAGAGTCAGGCCTGTCCCTGGGGGGCATGCTCCCCTTTGGCCCTAGGCCCTGGGGGTCCATCTCTTAGGGAAGAGACAAAGCACTTGCTTTTTGCCCCCACCCATTGCTCCTGCAGGAACCTGTTTTCAGATGGCCCTCCTTCCCTCAGCTGCTTCCTGGACCCTGCGTGGCAGGGGCCTTCTGGGGACACCAGCACTTCCCACCTGAGTGGGTGCTCAGCACACGCTTGTCAGATGGACAGGTGCCCTCCCGCTTCTGCCAGCAGCACCCTGAGGACCCTATGAGGTATTTTTGGCAGCCCCCAGTGGTGTGCACTGATCGTAGCTGGGTGTGCTTGAAGCCGAGGGGAGCAGCTGGGATTCGGTGCCAACAGCTGCCTGGGAGGGGTGGGCCTGTCCTCCCCCATGGCACTAGCTGGCAGCCTAGATACTGCCAGGTGATCCTGGTGGGTCTGTAGCATCCGTCCTAGTGCACCTCCACCCCTCCCCAGCAGAGCCGAGGGAGGTGCAGGCCCGCAGGTGCCCGGCCTCCTGAGTGAGGAGCACCAGTGTAGGGCTGGGAGGTCCCCGTTGGCTTAAGAACTGGGCAGTGTGGCTGTAGGCAGGTGACCTGGCAGCGAGCCGAGTGTTAGGCTCTGCCTGGGCAGCAGCCCTGTGGCCTGACAGTGGCCCACCTGCCTCCTGTCTGAGGAGCCAAGTGCTGTGTCATCGCATGGCCCATTTCAGGCCTGGGGGTTGGGCAGGCTGGATGGGGCTCGCAGAATCTGGTTTCTACCTCTCCACTGGCATCTGGAATGAGGTTTCTGAGCATCCTAAGGGGTCAAGTTACTGGTGTCTTGGCCCACCCCCCAAGTCCAGCAGGGATACCTGCCCGCCCAGAAGGCACAGGGGACAGGGGATGACATGTGGACTCTGTTCTAAGGCTGTGAGCAGGGGGACCTCCCGGATATCAGCAGGAAGAAGCCTGCTTGACCACTGTCTGTAGTGCTGAGGGGGCACCCAGGGGAGGGGACGCCCCCAGGAGGCCCAGCCTGGCCCTTGGGCCCTTCCTCAAGGAGAGACAGTATAGCCTGCAGTCCCAGCTCCCTGCCCACAGGGTGCTCATGTCCCGCTGGATGGTGCTGTGGTCACTGTTCCAAAATGCTTCCACACAACTCACAGCGGTGGCCATGGCTGCAGAGGGCGTAGCTCTGTCCCAGCCTTGAGTCTCAGGAGGGTGCTGCAGGGGCCTCAGACCGGCCAGGTCCAGGACAGAGCAGGGGCTGCCCCTCTGGCATAGCTGATCCAGAGCCCTGAGAGCAGGTACGAGTGGGGAACCAAGGTGCAGGGGTAAGTCACTGGCCAGGAGGCCCTGCTCTCAGGATCCCCAGCTGAGGAAGGCTACAGGGGCTCTTACTTCCCCAGGTTTACAGGCCAGGCATGTCCCCCATGGGCACCCTCACCCCAGAGCAGGACTCTGGGGTATAGTCCTCAGCTCCATCTCTGTCCCTCCCTGCCCCTCCTTCTGTCCTGAGGGGTACCCCCTCCTATTTCTTCTTTCTTTTTTTTTTCTGAGATAGATTTTTGCTCTTGTTGTCCAGGCTGGAGTGCAATGGCGTGATCTCGGCTCACAGAAACCTCCGCCTCCTGGGTTCAAGCGATTCTCCTGCCTCAGCCTCCCGAGAAGCTGGGATTATAGGCATGCACCACCATGCCTGGCGAATTCTGTATTTTTAGTAGAGATGAGGTTTCTCCATGTTGGTCAGGCTGGTCTCAAACTCCTGACCTCAGGTGATCCGCCCGCCTCGGCCTCCCAAAGTGCTGGCATTATAGGCTTGAGCCACCACGCCTGGCCTCTCTCTTTTTTTTTTTTTTTTTTTTTTGAGACGGAGTCTCGCTCTGTCGCCCAGGCTGGAGTGCAGTGGCCGGATCTCAGCTCACTGCAAGCTCTGCCTCCCAGGTTTACGCAATTCTCCTGCCTCAGCCTCCCGAGTAGCTGGGACTACAGGCGCCCGCCACCTCGCCCGGCTAGTTTTTTTTTTGTATTTTTTAGTAGAGACGGGGTTTCACAGTGTTAGCCAGGATGGTCTCGATCTCCTGACCTCGTGATCCACCCGTCTCGGCCTCCCAAAGTGCTGGGATTACAGGCTTGAGCCACCGCGCCCGGCCCTCTCTCTCTTTTTTAAGAGACAAGGTCTCACTGTTGCCCAGGCTGGAGTGCAGTGGTAAAACCATAGCTCACTGCAGCCTCAACTTCTTCAGCTCAAGCGATCCTCCCACCTCAGCCTCCTGAGTAGCTGGGACCACCACTCCTGGCTAATTAAAAATTTTTTTGGTAGAGACAGGGTCTTGCCATATTGCCCAGGCTGATCTCGAACTCCTGGGTTCAAGCAATCATCCACCCTGGCCTCCCATCCCCTCCTCTCTGGCAGCCCCCTGATATCAAGGAAACCTGGGGCAAGAACAGTTCTGCAGAGAATCTCTGTGGGGACAGCACCCTCAGAGGCAGGGTGGGGCAGGTGGTTCTGGGTTAATAATGACACCTGGGTGTGGTGGTACACATCTGTGTGGCAGCTACTCCGGAGGCTGAGGCAGGAGGACTGCCCGAAACCCAGGAGGTCAAGAATGCAGTGAGCTATGATCGTGCCACTGCATTCCAGCCTGAGCAACAGAGCAAAACCCTGCCTTAAAAAAAAAAAAAAAGGCAGTGGCTTATGGTTTTCTAGGACAGTCCCAGCATTCTGTGTTTATTGACTAACTCCATTCTCACCTCACCCTAACTCCCAGCTACATGGGGAAGACTCTGAGATTTGTACTTGAGAGGAAGAAGCTGAGGCACAGAGTAGCTCAGCATCTGTCCCCAGCATGCAGCACGGGGCTGGCCACAGACGCAGCTGGAGCTCTCAGCCATCACCTGTGAGCCTGTGCCTGATCATGGCATGGGGCTGGGAGACAGGGATCCTGGTTCAGGGCCCAGCAGAGGGAGCAGAAAGTCCCTCACTTGCTGGCTTAGGTTCCCTGGGTCCTGACCCCGGGGTAAGTGGATCTCTGAAGGAAGGTGGGACAGAGGTGGAGTCTCCCCTTGTAGCCCCCCTCTCGCTGGGCGGGGCCCCTCATCCAGACGAAGGCTCTCATTCATTCACCCAACCAAGCCTTCTGAATCGCCCTCCGTTCTGGGGACATGGCACAGACAAAACAGATGATCCCTGCCTTTCTGAGGGGCAGTCAGTGCAGGGAGCACTGTGGGGCTGTGCTCCCATTTTAGGGAGGATCTGGGGAGGGTGCTCTACCAAGACTTGGAGGAGAAGCCTGGAGGTGGGAGGGAGCCGTGTGATACTGGGGGGACATGCATAAGGGCCCCGAGCAGAGTGCATGTGAGGACAGCTGGGGGCTGTGAGGCAGGGCAAAGGTGGGTGTGTGCAGGTGTGTGGACCTTGTCAGGACTTTGGTTTCCACGCCGAGTGAGCTGGAAGAAGCTGCTGAAGGGTTTGAGCTGAGTGGGACAGCGTCTACCTGAATTTTTTTTTTTTTTTGCGGTGGAGTCTCACTCTGGCGCCAGGCTGGAGGGCAATGGCGCAATCTCTGCTCGCTGCAAACTCCGCTTCCTGGGTTCAAGTGATTTTCTTGCCTCAGCCTCCCGAGTAGCTGGGATTACAGGTGTGCACCACCATGCCTGGCTAATTTTTATATTTTTAGTAGAGACAGGGTTTCACCCTGTTGGCCAGGCTGGTCTTGATCTCCTGATCTCGTGATCTGCCTGCCTTGGCCTCCCAAAGTGCTGGGATTACAGGCGTGAGCCACCGTGCCCGGCCAATACCTGCATTTTTACGATGAGGCCAGCAAGGCACAGTCCAGCGGGAGGTAAGTCTGCAGGCACTGCTCCCACCATCCTCCATGTATGCTGGGTGCCCTCTGCATGTGCTGGGACAGGGACCCCAAGCAGGACCTCAACCAAACAGCAATCCCCTTCCCCATCTTGCACTGGAGAGGGGGCATGGGAATGCCAGCAGTCCTCATAATAGATCCTGGGGTCCCAAGGGACCACAGACAGCTTCTGGGACAAAGCTCTAGCCCAGTGGAGCTGCACAGCAGCCCTGTGTGGAATGAATATCATAATTGACAGTGAATATCATAATTGACTCTTAAGAAGCATCTTTTCGGCCAGGCGCGGTGGCTCATGCCTGTAATCCCAGCACTTTGGGAGGCAAAGGCAGGCGGATCACTTGAGGCCAGGAGTTCGAGACCAGTCTGGGCCAACATGGCGAAACCCCATCTCTACTAAAAATACAAAAATTTGCCGGTGTGGTGGTGGGCGCCTGTAGTCCCAGCTACTCAGGAGGCTGAGGCAGGAGACCGCTTGAACCTAGGAGGCGGAGTTTGCAGTGAGCAGAGATCATGCCACTGCACTCCAGCCTGGGTGACAGAACGAGACTCTCAAAAAAAAAAAAAAAAGCATCTTTTCATATTTCTACATTCCTGAGACAGCAACACATCTGTAGCTAATGGTGTCAGTGTTGATGGGATTCAGTCCTATAAGCATTTGAAGCTACTAGGTATCTAGTCTGATCCTTCCCCACCTCCCTTTGGCAGTGGCCTAGTCTTTATTCTGTATACTCTGGTGCCTTGGCCTGTGTTGAGGCTTTGGGGAAGGAAAATTGGGAAGATGCAGCTTTTCCCATCAGGACACTAATTTTTTGGCCAGAAGAATGTGATGCCAGGGACACAGAAGACCGGAGCCCCCAGGAGGGGCAAGATTGATCTTGGCATGAAGAGCGTGCAGCTGCTGTAAGGCGCGCATGCTATTCCTCCAGTGACTGAACCTGCTGTGTAATCCTCGCAGCATACAAATGTGTTCGTTAACCGTATCCGTAAAGCTCTGGTCAACAGCAGGCTATTAGCAGTGAAGTTTTTGGGGAGTCAAAGGTTCTCTGTGGATTTCTGACTTTGAGGGAGGTTGGCGCCCCTAACCCTTACGTTGTTGATGACTCAGCTGTACACGCATGTTCACAGCGTGATTCGCAGGAGCCCAGAGCGGAAGCAATCGAATGTGTGTCAGTGGCTCAATGGATAAACAAAATGTGATTCAGCCCAAGAAGGACCGCGGCACCGACACAGGATACCACGTGGATGAGCCTGATCACCTCACTTGAGTGAAAGCCAGGCCCACAAGGACAAATACTGCATGACACCGTTCTTATGAAGTGTCCAGAATAGGCAAGTGCATAGAAATCCGATAAGTGATTGTCAGAGGCTGGGGGGTCGGCAGTGGAGAAGGGGAGAATGGGTATGGCTTTTTTTTGGGGGGGAATGAAGATATTATAAAATTAGATAGTGGTGGTGACCTCACAATTTTGTGAATATACTAAAACAGTGAGTTGCACACTTCAAAAGGGTGAACTGTATATGTGAAAAATATCTCAATTTAAAAACAATCCTCAATGAAAACAAAGGTTGATCTTGGCTAGAGTTGATACTCACATACACTGTGAGTCAGCCACGCACCAGACCCCCAGGCTCAGCCCCAGAGCAGGCTGGGACTGGGTAGAGCGAGAAGCATCCGCTCCAAGCAGCTTGTATCTAGTTCCTGGCTGCATTCCTAGGACCAAGCACACAGTGGGTGCGCATTGAACAAATGAGGATGAATCAAGGAGCCCACTAACCCACAGGTAGTAAGGAGCTGTGCTAGGAATCACCCAGGCCTGTCTGACACCCTCTCAACAAGCTTGTGGGGAGAAGAAAATTTCTCATGGGCGAGACCTGCTGCTTTTTCCAGGGTGGGAACCAGAGGCTCAATGACAGGCAGGCATGGGGGTGGGTGCTGGCAGCCCCCAGGGTCTCCAGGGCCAGGGCAGAGGCAAGCAGGTGTTTCTGATGCCCCAGGAAGGGCCCCGGACTGTGGGGTCACAGCAATGTTCTGGTCCTTACCCCAGCACAGCCCCTATCAAGGGGGACCCAACCCCCCTGCAGGGGCTGCTGGTGCCCTGGCTGATGAGTGAGCATTGAGGAAGCACCCCAGTGAGGGAGCCAGGAGTTGGGGTGCCTCAGCCCAGCCCCCCCACCCCAGGCTTCCCTGAGGGCCGATTGCTGATGCCCTGTGCTCTGCTGCTGACCTATTTTCCAGCACATTCTCGACTGGAAAACTTGGCCCAAATCCTGTTCACTGTTGTGTGCCCAGGGCCCTGCCCAGAGCATCGAGAAGGCACTTGGCACACACCACTGTATGGATGAATGAGCTAATGAAGTGAATGAATGAATATCATAAACTAAATGGCTGCAGGGAAGGCGAGATGGTCACAGAGGCAGGGGCCACCATCCCCCAGCACCTTCCTCTCTGGATTTGGACCCCCAAAGCATTTCAGGGATGCTGGGGTAGCCCTGTCTAGACTCTCAGCCTCCTGAGGATCCCTCTCTGTCTCCCTGTGGACCCTCGGGCAGACTTGAGTTGGGGTGGGTTACAGCCTTGGCTTCCAGGTGGGGCCCTCAGAGAGGGCACACGTCACATTCCTGTGCACACATTCTACATTTCATATTAAGAAATAATTCCTTTAGGTGCAAAAATAGTGTTTTAATAATGCTTTATAAAAATCATAGTTTATAGATATTTCTGAATTATTTATCAGTGAAATAATATGTCTAGATTTGGTTCAAACCACTAATGAAGGGAGGTTGGTAGTAGTCTGGAGAGGAGGCTGTGGGCCTAGGGGCTGGGATATCACACATGGGCCTTTGTCATGCTGTTCTCTCTACTTTTGTAAGGTTTTCAAAAGTAAGTGATAAGCAATGACAGTTATAGTCACCAACGTGTGATCTTAGGAGGTTCCACAAAGTAGGCATCACTGGCCACTTTGCAGACAAGGAAACAGGCATTGGTGTCAAGAGTGTGAGCCCTCAGAGGACAGGGCCCTATCTTCCCACTAAGTCCCCACCCCGGGGAGGGTACTGCGCAGAGCCGTGACCTGTAGGTAAATACCTGTGCACTGATTGAGTCAGGTATCTGAAGCCCCCAGCCAGTAAGTGATGGGCTCAGAAACTGAACCTGCTTTCTCTGCCTTTTAAGCTGCTGGGAAGTCCTCCTTTTTTCCCAAAGGAGGAGGGAAAAGAGATTAACCTCCACTCCCAAATGCCTTGGGCTTCCACAGCCCTGCAGGGGAAGCAGAGCTGTCTCCACTGACAGACATGGAAATTGAGGCTCAGAGGGGCCTGACTGCCCACAATTCACAGCTGGAAACAGGTCTGAGACCCCCAAGCCCTGACTCCCAACTTCCAGGCTTCCTGTGTCCACAAAGCTGCTATTGGCAAGACCCAGGGGACTGGGACTATCAGTGTTAAGAAAGAAATCTGATCCCTCCCACAAATGACAAAACAAAACCCAAATCCACCAGCCCTGGGGCATTCGTCCCTCCACCTTGGACTGCAGATACACAGGGTGGGTGGACCTGCTCCTCCTGGGGACGCCACTGTGTGTGGCTGGGGGACTGAGAGGTTCCCATGTAGTTACAGAGTGGCAGGCTGGCCTGTGCCCTCAGGTACCTGCTGGCTCCCTGGAGTGGGACCTCTAGGAAACCAGGAGGTGGTGGGCTTGGCTGGGCAGGTGGAGGTGTCTGCATCCAAGTTCCTACCTAGGCCAGTGGAACCCCGAAAGCCCTTTTGGAAAAGGCTCTGGGAAGCGGGGAGAGTCTGAGAGCTTTCTTCCCGTTACCAACTCCAAGGTCCTGCAGTAGGGCCTCCACCATCAGGGCAGGGAGCGCTCCACGCGCACCTACCCTCCCCGGTGAGCGTGCGCCTGGGCCGCGCCCGGACTAGCCACGCTTGCAGCTCTGGAGCCCCCGGCAGGCCGCACCCGTGCATGCCCCACGCCCCCACCAAGACCCATCTCAGCCCCTCGCCCCTGGCAGGATCCCTGCCACGGTCTACGGCCCTCGCCCCCGGGACTCGCGGCTGGGCGAACAAAGCGGACGGGCTTGCAAGCGACCGGCGTCGCCCCCACGCCCCACCGACAGGGACCCCAAACTCCAGCCTCGGAACGCCCCTCCCCCGCTCCCCGTGTCACCGGCTGACTCGACTGGGAGGGGGCTCAGGACGAAACTCCGGGCCACCCACCAAGGAACGTGCCCGGCACGGCTTCCCGGGCCGGGAGCGCAGAGAACAAGGGGGCGGAGACTCGGTCTGTGTGCCCCCAGCCCCGCGCGGGGACCGCGCCCGGGAGGTGTCCCTGGCCCGCCAGACGCCCCCGAGTTGCCAAAGGGGTCTCCCGGGAGCCGCGAAGGGTGAGCCCTGGGGGGAGGGGCTGCGGCTCGCTGCGGGAAAGCGCTGCTCGGGGGTCTCGGGGGCTGGGGCTAAACTCACCTCCGGGGCCGGCGCCCTCCGGGGGCTCCATGCGGCCGGCGGGGTCTGGGAGGGGCACGGGCGACGGCGGTGTCGCCTGGCCCGGGCGCCCCAACAGCTGCGGCAGCTACTCGGCCCCGGCTCCGGGCGCAGCGCATCGGGGCAGCAACCGGGGGGCCGCGGCGGCAGGGAGGAGCCCGCGGGGCGGGGCGCGCAGCTGCTCCCGGGCCCCGGCCCCCTCCCCGCTACCCCCCAGCCGCAGGACAGGTGCGGCCCCGCCCCGGCCCGCGCGCGCCCCCTGCCGGCCCCCGGCCCCGCGGACGCCTCCCCCGCCGACCCTTCCCTCGTGGGCCGCGCCCCGCCGCGGACCCCACCGGGACCCCGCTGCGACCTCCCGACCCCGGCCGGGCGTCCGGGGCTCCTGCGCACTCACTCGGCAGCCGCGCCCGCTTGCGTCCTCTTGTTCTCTTCCAGGTACGTGCGTGTGGGGCGCCGACTGTGTGCGGGCGTCCCTCGGGGCTGGCGAGGGGCACAGGAGGGGCCTGACTCGGGCGGGGAATGACAGAATCGCAGAGCGCACTGGACGGTGTGAATTAACGCGGGGGGTGGGTGGGGGCGAGGACGTGTACTTGGGAGGCCGGAAGGGGCGGGGTGGGGGAGGGGAGGCAAGGAGGGGGCGGCGGGTCCAGGGCTGCAGAGAGCGCCCAGGCAGTTTGGATGAAATCCCACCTCCCAGCAGGCGCGCAAACCCCTGCCGCGTGGGGCCGACTCTCTCAGCGCACAGAGCTCTCGTGCAGTGTCTCCTTGCTTCTCCCGCTGGCCCTAAGAAGAAGGTATCCTTTCAGGTGAAGAAGCACAGAGACCATAGGTAACCTGTCCAACGACGCAGTCGGGTGCTGAGAAGCTCTGACTCCAGGCCCCTGCTCTGCACTTGAAACAAAACAAACCAAACCAAAGTGTCAGGTAGGAAGAATTTGTTCCCAGCTGGGAGTGAAAAAGGCAGTGAACTTGACAGATGGACTTGAGCGGCCCAGATTGCGGGAAAGGCTGTCTCAGAGGCCAGTGGTCCGTTCAGCTTCCTCAAGGCCCTGGCTGCCCGGTCCAGCCTGACCCCTGCCCCAACTCCGGTTACGGGGGTAGAGCATGTCTTTGAGTCTGGAAGTCAGTGGGGCAGGCTTTTAGTTTCCCTGTTTCTTTAGTTTACAAAACAAACAAAAACTGCTGTTTAAAAGCCTCTGAAATGATTTCATGACCCACTGGCCTCCTCGCCACCCTGAGGGGTGCAGAGTCTTGCCTCTCAGGGAGGCAGTGGAGCTGTGGGGTGTGGACAGGAGCAAGCTAGTGGTTGCCCTGGGAAGTGGGAACAGTGCATGGGCGTAGACCACCCAGAGTTGTTTGGGGTGGCAGGTTGTTTTTTCTCAAAATGGCCACAGCAATAGTTCTGATCCCCTGTGTCTTCCAGAACCTTCCATTCCCATCAAGACAACCCCACCCATGCTGCTTCTCTGTAGACATTATTGGGGCTTGGGACTGCTCTGGCCGGTAGAGGGTGGGAGAAGCGATGTCATGTGACTCCCAAGTCTGGGTCTTGAGAAGCATTCAGCTCTGTGGAAAGGTTCCTCCTGGAACTAGAACTTCCTCCATGTTGTCAGGAAGCCCAGGCCACATGGGAGGACACCTGTGTGTGTTACTGCTGGCGGTCCCACTGAGCTCTCTGCCAACAGCTGGCCTCAGCTGCCGAAGTGAGTGAGCCTTTGAGCTGTCCTGGGGAGGGGTGATGAGTGGGGATGAGGCCAGCTGTCCCCACTTTGTCATGGCCAAGTTGCAGATTCATGAGCAGAACAAATGTCATTGGATTAAGCTGCTGTGTTTTAGGGTTGCTTGTTACGCAGCTGTGGTAACTGTAACAGTCATCATTGTGTATGAATGATTCCCATTTGAGAGAGGAATAAATGATACAGAGGGGTCTTGTCAAAGATTGCCCTGCTGGTAATCAATAGGCAGTCCGACTCCAGAGGACAGTGTCTATTTGTCTTTAACTTTTTATTAATAACATTAGCAAACACAAAAGTAGAGAGAATGGCACAACTGACCCACATGTACCTACCACCCAGATTCAGCGATTACTAACTCCTGGCCTGTGCCGTTGCTTCTCTGTCCTCATTCACTTCCCTCCACTGCTGGGTTATTTTGAAGCAAATTATTTACACATTAGATCACTGCATTTGTAAATACTTCAATATTTATCTTTCAAAGAAAGTCCATTTGCTGGAGCATTGACTCATGCCTGTAATCCCAGCACTTTGGGTGGCCGAGGTGGGAGGATAGCTTGAGCCCAGGAGTTTGAGACCAGCCTGGGGAACAAAGTAAGACACTATATCTTCAAAAAATAAAAATAAGAACATAAGCCAGGTACAGTGGCTTGGAGGCTGAGGTAGGAGGATCGCTTGAGCCCAGGAGTCCAAGGCTGCAGTGAGCTATGATTGGGTGTCTCAAAAAGAAAAAAAAGAAAAAGTCTAGTCTTCATAAACACTCTTGTTATCCCAACATCCAGGCCTTCGCTGAGTTGATGCAGTGGCCTGAGGCAGTTTACCTGGTGGATAGTGGGCGGCAGGAAGCATCAGACATCAGACAGAGGGCAGTTGGTTTGTTTGTATTAACATTTGCTCTGGGATTTTTCAGGAAACTCAGATGCCATTTATCTGGGTTTCTGAGCTGCACAGCTTGACACTGAATGAAAGTATCTTAAGCCATATATGTGAAGAAAAGGCTCTTTTCCAAAAATCTGAACTCAAATTCAATATGAAAAGAACAGGTTGCAGTGGGCCCTGTTGGGAGCCCAGGGAGCTGCAATTCAGGACTCCCTAAATGATTCATTCATCTCTGCAGTCCACACCGACAGACCAAGCTGTGCTCTTCGCTTGTGAAAAATGAATACCCTGTCTAGGCTATCCTGAACTAACCCTCCTATTCTTACCCTTTTTGCTGAAAGGAATTATTGTTAATACAGCTATTTAATTCCGGACTCTCATCCAGACTTCTGAAGCAAAAAGCCAATCAGCATGAAGCTGCTAGCATATTGGTTTTGTGAAGTAAGTGTTAAATAATAATAATAATTACCCCCACTGTACTCTCCAGTGTCACTGTCTGACCACCCTATCCCAGGGGGAGGAGGCCCCCCTCAGGCCAAGGGAGTCTGGCACAGTGACCAGCCAGACTTCACCAAGGCCTCAGGGCTTACTATAAATAAATCACAGCTTCGTACAAGCTGAGCCAGTGCAGTTCTTCCAACTGGCTGCTCCTCTCCAAGAACAATCAGGACTTGGGTGTGCAAACAGGAAGTCTCTCATCACGAAGGTTCTCAGATTCCCACCACTGTGTGGGTGCCCGAGGCCTGAGCAAGCCCAGCTCATGTGGCAACATGAGCTGGACAGGAAGACCTAAGTCCACCAAGACTTTCATTTCTCACCCTTCTCCCCCAGCACAACTTTCTATGAGCATAGATTCTGGAATCTTCGTCCCCAAGACACACAGGAGAACAAGATCTGCTGCAAGACCTTTTTTTTTTTTTTTTTCGAGACATGGTCTCAGGTCTCACTGTGTTACCTAGGCTGGAGTGCAGTGGTGTGATCTTGGCTCACTGCAGCCTCCACCTCCAGGGCTCAAACGCTCGTCCCACCTCAACCTCCCAAGTAGATGACCACTTTTTAAGAAGATGTTAAAGATGAGAGCTTACGGCTGGGTGTGGGGCTCACGTTGTGCTCCCAGCACTTTGGGAGGCTGAGGCAGGAGGATCGCTTGAGACCAGGAGTTTGAGACCATTCTGGGCAATAAAGCATGACCCCATCTCTATAAAAAACTTCTTTAAAAAAGCTGGATGTGGGCCGGGCGTGGTGGCTCAAGCCTGTAATCCCAGCACTTTGGGAGGCCGAGACGGGTGGATCACTAGGTCAGGAGATCGAGACCATCCTGGCGAACATGGTGAAACCCCGTCTCTACTAAAAAATACAAAAAACTAGCCGGGCGAGGTGGCGGGCGCCTGTAGTCCCAGCTACTCCGGAGGCTGAGGCAGGAGAATGGCGTGAACCCGGGAGGCGGAGCTGGCAGTGAGCTGAGATCCGGCCACTGCACTCCAGCCTGGGCGACACAGCGAGACTCTTGTCTCAAAAAAAAAAAAAAAAAGATGGGTGTGGTGTCTCACACCTGTAGTCCCAGCTTCTCAGGAGGCTGAAGTGGGAGGATTGCTTGAGTCCAGGAGGTCAAGGCTGCAGTGAGTTGTGATCACAGCCTAGGCGACAGAAGGAGACCCTGTCTCCAAAAAAAAAAAAAAAAAAAAAAAAAAAAAAAAAAAAAAGAGAAAGAAAAAAAGAAAGAAGCACCTGTTGATGACAAACTTGGCCTTCTGGATGACATAGATGGTTGTATGTAGGTAACGGTGGTTTCAGGGATGGCAGATTCACTTTAGAAATAGTAAAATGCCTAACGGTCTTCAGAACAAGAGATTAGTTAGAAAAGGAAAGTGACAACTGTGTGTTTTCTGCAGGGCCTGTCAGAAAGTCTCTGGTTTCTCTTCATCCTTGAGGTCTGGGAAGGAGGCCTTTTCAGGAAGAGCAGTTTATTTTTGTGAAAGGGTTACTTCCTGATTTCAAACATTTCGAACTAAACTGGAACCTACTTTTCTTTCCTATTTCTACGTTTTTGAGGTGTGTGTAAACCCACCAGCGCAGCAGCTGGGAGGACCCCTCAAAGCGGGGCGGGTTGGGTGAGTGAATCCCAGAGGGTAGAGTCTTTGCCCAGATTTGAATCTCATTTGGGTAATGTTTCAGAGCCCTGGGTGGCAGATTGACCATTTATTCAAACGGTCCTTCACTCATCCAGCCACTCAGCACATCTTTACTGAGCACGTGCCCTGTGCTGTTCTAGGCGCTGAAGGATAGAAGTGAACGGTTCTCTCCTCATGGAGCTTAGGTTCCAGCAATAAGCAAAACATGTGCTGCAGCGAAAGGCTTCTGGGCTTCTGGCCTGCCGGCGAGATCTTCCCAACTTTCCCAAGCGGGTTCCTTCCTGACGCCCGTCTCTAGGGACGCACTCCCGCGGTTGGCAGGGCTGGGGCCCGGCGGAGTCTCGCGAGGATCTGGTGACTTATCGCGGTAGCGCCCAGCGGTTGCCGGGAAACGGCGTGGCTTCCGGGGGGCGGGCGCGTTGGTCCGGGAGTCGCGGCTGGGCCTGTCCGCTGGCGTCATGGTGAGCAGAGTTTGGAGCGGGGCTGAGGTCCTCGGCAGGGGCCTGGAGACCTCGGGGCAGGGAGGCCTCGGTACACAGAGACCCTGGGAATGGGAGGACTGGAGCGCTGGGTTCCTGGAATTGAGAGCTCGGTGCTCTTGTGAGGGTCTCCGTGGGGCAAACTCAGGATGCTCCTGGCCCCGGGGCCTGCCCGCACTCGGAGCTGAGACCTGGGCTGCCAGGGGTGGTCATAGAAAGCCCAGGACCCAGGGTCCGCAGCTCACGGTCCCCAGAAGAGTGAACATGCGTCAAGGGGACTCCCATCCTGGAATGGGAGACTCGGTCTGTTGGATCCCTGGGACCTGGGGTTTCACTTCACAGGGGCTTTGCAGCGCACCAGGGTGCTCATGGAATAGAGCCGGGGGCAGGGATTACCCTAAGCCCTTTGGTCTCCGGAATGGAGAGCCTGGGTCACGCCAGAGTGGCTAGAGATCCCGCTACACCAAGGAGGCCTGGACAGGTCCAGTGCCCCTGGAGTGCGCAGGGCACAACCTTGGGATACAGGAACCACTGTTCCCTTGGAAAGCCTGGCAGGAATCGGGCCCAGACCGAGAAGAGGAAGGCGGAGCTCGTGGCCTCATCAGCGCCATCTCTGTCTTTCTCCTGTAAAGGGCTCTCCCTTTGTGATACAGGAATTGTCAGTTACTCAATTTCTGGGCAGGTGTGGCAGGGTGGGTTTCAGCTGGTGGGGGAGGAAAGCTCTGGGAGCTCCACCAAGTCCCTGCAGCTGGCTGTGAAGGTCCCAAATGCTAAATGGTGCTGAACCTTCCTCTGCGGCCTTTAGGGCTTTGTGATGAGGTAGCCTTCTTGGAGTGGAGGGATTAGAAAGAGAGCAGTACATTACGAATTAAGATTTAAGTGGATGAGTTTTTTGACCCAGGAATGGTCTTCTGAAACAGACTGTGAAGGAAACTACCAAACTAGGCCAGGAGTCTGGGTGCAGTGGCTCACACCTGTAATCCCAGCTCTTTGCGAGGCCGAGGCAGGTAGATCATGAGGTCAAGAGATCGAGACCATCCTGGCCAACTTGGTGAAACTCTGTATCTAGTAAAAATACAAAAATTAGTCAGGCGTGGTGGTGTGCGCCTGTAGTTCCACCTACTTGGGAGGCTGAGGCAGGAGAATGGCGTGTACCTCGGAGACGGAGCTTGCATTGAGCTGAGATCGCACCACTGTACTCCAGCCTGGCAACAGAGCAAGACTACGTCTCTAAAAAAAACAAAACAAAAACAAAAACAAAGGCGGGGCATGGTGGCTGACACCCGTAAACCCAGCACTTTGGGAGGCCAAGGTGGGTGGATCACTTGAGGTCAGGAATTGGAGACCAGCCTGTTCAACATGGTGAAACCCTGTCTCTACTAAAAATACAAAAAAATAAAAAAATTTCCTGAGTGTGGTGGTGTGCACCTGTGGTCCCAGCTACTTGGGAGGCTGAGGCAGGAGAATTGCTTGAACCTGGAAGGTAGAGGTTGTGTAGTGGGATTTTTTTTTTTTTTTTTTTTTGAGACGGAGTCTCGCGCTGTCACCCAGGCTGGAGTGCTGTGGCCGGATCTCAGCTCACTGCAAGCTCCGCCTCCCGGGTTCACGCCATTCTCCTGCCTCAGCCTCCCGAGTAGCTGGGACTACAGGCGCCGCCACCTCGCCCGGCTAGTTTTTTGTAGTTTTTAGTAGAGACGGGGTTTCACCGTGTTAGTCAGGATGGTCTCGATCTCCTGACCTCGTGATCCGCCCGTCTCGGCCTCCCAAAGTGCTAGGATTACAGGCTTGAGCCACCGCGCCCGGCCGTGTAGTGGGATTTTTAAGGAATCAGACTGAAGCAGTTCAGGAGGATATTTATTATTTAGGTGCACTGGCCCAGTCAGATTAACATCCAAAGGACTGGGCCCTGAACAAAGAGTTAAGTTACCTTTTTTTTTTTTGAGATGGAGTCTGGCTCTGTCGCCCAGGCTGGAGTGCAGTGGCGCGATCTCAGCTCACTGCAAGCTCCGCCTCCCAGGTTCACAGGCCATTCTCCTGCCTCAGCCTCCCAAGTAGCTGGGACTACAGGCGCCCACCACCACGCCCGGCTAATTTTTTGTATTTTTTTAGTAGAGATGGGGTTTCACCATGTTAGCCAGGATGGTCTTGATCTCCTGACCTCGTCATCCGCCCGCCTCGGCCTCCCAAAGTGCTGGGATTACAGGCGTGAGCCACCGTGCCCGGCCAAGTTACCTTTTAAGCATTTCGTGTGGCAGACGGGAGATCTGTGCAGGGGGAAGCATACTACAGACGCAAGAAGCAAAGGCAGTTGTTCAGTTGAAACATGCATTACATCATTTCTTTTTTTTTTTTTGAGATGGAGTCTCGCTCTGTCGCCCGGGCTGGAGTGCAGTGGCCGGATCTCAGCTCACTGCAAGCTCCGGCTCCCGGGTTTACGCCATTCTCCTGCCTCAGCCTCCCGAGTAGCTGGGACTACAGGCGCCCGCCACCTCGCCCGTCTAGTTTTTTGTATTTTTTAGTAGAGACGGGGTTTCACGGTGTTAGCCAGGATGGTCTCGATCTGCTGACCTCGTGATCCACCCGTCTCGGCCTCCCAAAGTGCTGGGATTACAGGCTTGAGCCACCGCGCCCGGCCATCATTTCTTACTTTTTAAGGAAAAACATATTTTGCGACTTGAGTTTATCTGCCTAGTGACCTTGCAGCTGCACTAGAGAAACAGGGTCTTCACAATGCCTGGGAAGGGAGAAGAGATCAGGCTCGCTACCACAGAAAAACAGGCAGTTAATTTTTTTTTTCTTTTTTTCTTTTTGAGATGGAGTCTCGCTCTGTCACCCAGGCTGGAGTGCAGTGGCTGGATCTCAGCTCACTGCAAGCTCCGCCTCCTGGGTTCATGCCATTCTCCTGCCTCAGCCTCCTGAGTAGCTGGGACTACAGGCGCCCGCCACCTCGCCCGGCTAGTTTTTTTGTATTTTTTAGTAGAGACGGGGTTTCACCATGTAAGCCAGGATGGTCTCGATCTCCCGACCTCGTGATCCGCCCGTCTCGGTCTCCCAAAGTGCTGGGATTACAGGCGTGAGCCACCGTGCCCGGCCCAGGCAGTTAATTTTTAAAGCACTCCAGCTCTTTCTCTTTCAGGGGGAGTTGGGTTTTCTTACATACAACTGAGTTTCTGCTTACACACTTTTTAATTTCTTTTAATTCCTGTTCCAGTTGCAGTGAGCCAGGATTGTGCCACTGCACTCCAACCTGGGTGACAGAGCAAGACTCCATCTCAAAAAACAAACAAACAAAAAAACACTACCAAACTACTTCTGTTTCTATTAGGTTGTGGGAATATGGGCCTCGGTCTGTTGGATCTTTGGACCAAGGAATATGGGTGATATTTTTTCTGTTTTCTTCTCATCAGTGTTTTCTAAAATTTCCACATAATATTTTCTTTTTCTTTCTTTCTTCCTTTCTTTCCTTTCTTCCTTCCTTCCTTTATTCCTTCTTTCCTTCTTTCCTTCTTCTTTCCTTCTTTCTTGTCTCTCTCTGTCGCCCAGGCTGGAGTGTAGTGACGCAATCTTGGCTCACTGCAAGCTCTGCCTCCTGGGTTCACGCCATTCTCCTGTCTCAGCCTCGCGAGAAGATGGGACTGCAGGTGCCCGCCACCATGCCCGGCTAATTTTTTTGTGTTTTTAGTAGAGACGGGGTTTCACCATGTTGGCCAGGGTGGTCTTGAACTCCTGACCTTAAGTGATCCTCCCACCTCAGCCTCCCAAAGTGCTGGGATTACAGGTGTGAGCCACGGCATCTGGCTCCACCTAATACTTTCACTCAGGACTAAATGAAACATAAATGAAAATAAATGGGCCAGTCGCGGTGGCTCACACTTGTAATCCCAGCACTTTGGGAGGCCGAGGCGGGCAGATCATGAAGTCAGGAGCGTGAGACCAGTCTGGCCAACATAGTGAAACCCCGTCTCTACTAAAAATACAAAAAATTTGCCAGACGTGGTGGTGCGCGCCTGTAATCCCAGCTACTCAGGAGGCTGAGGCAGGAGAATGGCTTGAACCCGGGAGATGGAGCTTGCAGTGAGCCGAGATCGCGCCATTGCACTCCAGCCTGGGTGACCGAGTGAGACTCTGTCTCAAAAAAAAAAAAAAGAGTTCAAGACCAGCCTGGCCAACATGGGGAAACCTTGTCTGTACTAAAAATACAAAAAAATAAAATAAAATAAACTGTGCGTGATGGTGGGCACCTGTAGTCCCAGCTGCTCGGGGAGGCTGAGGCAGGAGAATTGTTTGAACCCAGGAGGTGGAGGTTGCCGTGAGCCAAGCCAGCCTGGACGACAGAGGAAGACTCCATCTCAAAAAAAAAAAAAAAAAGGATAAATGGATTTAGGTTTTAATGTTTTTAAAAAATAAAATTTCCACATGAAATTTGTAATTTTAAAAAACTTACATAGCTGGGCACAGCAACAGTTCTCTCCTGTGGTCCCACCTCCTGCAGAGGCTGAGGTGAGAGTATCAGTTGAGCCCAGGAGTTGCAGTCTTCAGTGAGCTATGTGACCACGCCACTGCACTCCAGCCTGGGTGACAGAGCAAGACCTTGTCTTTAAAAAACGTGACCGAGACATGTAGACACAGAAAAGCATGGGCTGAAGACTATTGGGAGTAGCAAAGTCAGCAGGATAGGATATGGAAATTTGGTATCTGCTTGAGTGCTCTGTAAATGGGTGGCCAGACAGAACTGCTCCTGGTGTTACGGTGTTTTCAGCAACTTCCACAAGGAGGTGGGGTTAGAAGATTCTCTCCCAACCTTGTCAAAGTTGCTAAAACCACACACGACGCCATGTGCAGTTCTGTCTGGCAGTCCATTACAGAGCTCTCGTGGTGGGTGCTGTCCGCCCAGGCTTTCTTGACCAGGCTTCTCTGAAGCAATTTTCTCTTTGGAAGAAAGGAAACTTCTGGTTGTCACAACCAGTTGCGGTTATGGAGGCTTTTCTCCCTACGCTTACGGAGTGGTGTCTTGCAGGTCTTTTCCATGGTGGTCACCAAGTGTTGCTGCCAGAATGGTAACATTTGGCAGTGTGGTATTGAGGCTCTTCCCTCTGGAGCCCAAGGACGTTTTGCATGCACAGCAGAGGTCTTTATTGTTATAAGAAGTGAATGGGTTTGGAATGGGTTCCCCCTCTCTTAGTTTTTGGAGACAGGGTCTCGTTCTACTGCCCAGGGTGGAGTTCATTGGTGCCACCACAGCTCACTGCAGCCCTTAAACTTCTAGGCTCAAGTGATCCTCCTGCCTTGGCCTCCCAAAGTGCTGGGATGACACATGGAAGCCACTGCACCTGGTCACCATATACCAAGGGATGAGTGGGTTTGGAGTGGGTTCCCTCTACTTTTTTTTTAAAGGTACAAATTTCTTTTCTTTCTTTCTTTCTTTTTTTTTTTTTCTTTTTGAGACGGAGTCTTGCTTTGTCGCCCAGGCTGGAGATGGAGTCTCGCTTTGTCGCCCAGGCTGGAGACGGAGTCTCGCTTTGTTGCCCAGGCCGGAGTGCAATGGTGCGATCTTGGCTGACTGCAACCTCTGCCTCCCGGGTTCAAGCGTTTCTTCTGCCTCAGCCTCCCGAGTAACTGGGACTACAGGCACATGCCACCACGCCCGGCTAGGTTTCCTCTCTTTTCTAGAAGGAATGTTCTCCTTCTCGAAAGGAAGGTTTCTCCTTTGTGCTTCTCCAAATGCAACAGCAGGATGTGTGTGTGGTTAAGGGTGGGAACACTCGGGGCAGTGACGTGCTCCAGGTGAGCAGAAGGGCGAGCGGTTCCAGAGCCTTTTCTGCCAAATGTCCCTGGGAGCAAATCAGAGCCAGCCAAGAAGGGGAAGCGGTTGGAGTCTCTCTCACTTACTCCATTATCTCCACCAAAGGCACCCAAAAAGAAAGGGAAGAAAGGCAAAGCCAAAGGCACCCTGATTGTGGATGGGCTTGCTCCAGAGGACATGAGCAAGGAGCAGGTGAGCAGAGCGGGCTGTGGCCCAGTCCCTGGGTGGGCGTGGGTGGGCGTCACGCAGGGCGCCTGCATGAACCTCTCACGTGGCTGCACCATTTGTCCATCTCACCATGTGGATCCTCCGTTCTGTCCAAGCCAGAGCACCCGCCCCTGTGGCCCGTGATTCCCATCAGAGGCAGAGCTTTCGGGTGCACTGTGTCTTTTTGAAAAGGCAATGAGGCCGTTAAAGAACTTTGTAATAGGTCGGGCGCGGTGGCTCACGCCTGTTATCCCAGCACTTTGGGAGGCCGAGGTGGGCGGATCACGAGGTCAGAAGATCGAGACCATCCTGGCTAACACGGTGAAACCCCGTCTCTACTAAAAATACAAAAAAATTAGCTGGGCGCGGTGGCGGGCGCCTGTAGTCCCAGCTACTCGGGAGGCTGAGGCAGGAGAATGGTGTGAGCCCGGGAGGCGGAGCTTGCAGTGAGCCGAGATCGCGCCACTGCACTCCAGCCTGGGCAACAGAGCGAGACTCCATCTCAAAAAAAAAAAAGGAACTTTGTAATAGGGCGGTAGGAATGTGGAAGGACATATTTTTCTGATCTGAAAGCTGTTTTTAATTTCATGTATTCTCCTTCATCTTACCCTTTTTTGCACCTAATGTGTATGGACTTACCATAGTACACATACTTAGCATTCTCCTTTATTTTATTTGCCATTAAACATTATCTCAAAAAGAAGTTTTTAAAGGAAAGATGATTTACTTAAAATCACCTCTGAATCTGATTAATCATTCATTGTTTTTGATAAAAGTCCCAACAAGGAGTAATAGCATCAGGGCTGCCTTTTTCTTGTTGCCTATGCTTATTTTGGGGAGGAGGTGATGTTTTTATAGTTTCTTTGTAGGAGTTTAAGTCCCTTCTTCATTTGGATGTAGTTAAGGGCTACAGAACATAATTATATAATTACAATTTTACCTAAAAGGCTCCTGAAGACGGCGGCGTGTGGCAAGCACGGTGCACCCTCTGGCCTCTGCCCTGATGGACGATTGCCCTTGGGCACCTGACATGGGACATGAAGACTGTGTCAACTCGGTGTTATTGTTAATCTTACCTTCTTTTAATAGTTGTAAGATAAAAAATCAGTACAAAGGAGACTGTGAAAGAGTCACATGTCCTGAAGTTGGAGCTGGGTGGAGGTCCTTGAACAATGGTAAAGAATGGCTTTATTTGACATGCAGGAAAAGCATTAGCAGTTTAAGCCAGTGGCTAAGCAGAGAGGTGATGGGGTCAGGTTTGTGTTCTGGAAAGATGTGTGGAGCTGCTGGGTGGAGAATAGATTGAACATTGCATTGTCCCATCGTGTGAGCTGCTGCCCGTCTCCCTATTTGCTTCCCATTCCTGTGGAGATGGGCCTTGTGGGACAGTGGCCATGCAGTCTACTGGGCAGGCCCTTGCACTGTGCATTCACATTAAGCCACAGACTCAGAGGGCTTCTTCAGGGTCCAGGCAGGTGGGGAGGGATGGGGGCGACCTGGAGACTCGTGCCCCGCAGCAGAGGACAGTTTTTGTCAGTTCACTGCGGATTGCCCTGTGGGCCTAGGACTTCAGTGCTGTTTTTTTCTGATTTTCCAAGAGAAGCTGGAAATCTGGATATTTATAAGAAATCTGAATATTGAGTGATGGCAAAATCTCAACACTGTGTGAGCCAAACAGACCAGTCAGAAACCCTGGTTCAGGCTCCGCACAGGAGACACTAAAGGTCTGTGACATGAAGACATTTGTCATTGTGCTGAGGCACTGCTTGGATTTGGGGGTGCTGTGCCTCCCTCATGTGAACCTAGCCCCCCGCCCGGCATCCTCAGCTCAGAACCCCTCCTGCTGCTCCTTCTTGATTGGTCGTTGTCTTGTCTTCTTTTGAGGTGAGAAATGTGGTTTCCCTGTGGGGAGTGTGCTGTTGAGAAAGAAAAAGGCTTACAGTAAGTGACCCGGGGCTGTGCCCAAAAAGTAACCGATACTGACGGAGTCTTGCTGTGTCGCTCAGGCTGGAGTGCAGTGGCGTGATCTCAGCTCACTGTGCGAACCCGCCTTCCAGGTTCACGCCATTCTGCTGCCTCAGCCTGCCCGGTAGCTGGGACTACAGGTGCCTGCCACCACGCCCGGCTAATTTTTTTGTATTTTTAGTAGCGACGGGATTTCACTGTGTTAGCCAGGATGGTCTCAATCTCCTGACCTCGTGATCCGCCCATCTCAGCCTCCCAAAGTGCTGGGATTACAGGCGTGAGCCACTGTGCCTGGCAGTAACTGATTCTTAAGGGAAATGAGCTCCCAAGAAAGCTGGAAGCCTGTCCTACTTTTTTTTTTCTATTTGCAGATTCGCAGTTGAACCATCTTGAGGGTCAGGAGTCTGCTGGTTTTGTGTGTTTTTTGCTTAACATTATATCTTTAGAGGTGAATTTTTTTCATTTAGCATTGTCATATGAATTTGTTTAAATGCTGCTACATCATTTGTCTGTATATGTTTTGGGTTAATGTGATATTTCTCCTAGTTGATATGTTCTAATTTTCCAACCATTTCTATATTTTTTTTTTTTTAGAGACAGGGTCCACTCTGTCACCCAAGTGGAATGCAGTGATGTGATCACGGCTCAGTGCAGCCTCGACCTCCCAGGTTCAAGCAATCCTTCTATCTCAGTCTTCTGAGTAGCTAGGACTATAGGCACCACTCCTGGCTAATTTTTTTTTTTTTTTTTGGTAGAGACGGAGTTTTGCCATGTTTCCTGAGCTGGTCAACTCTGGGGCTCAAAAGATCTTCCCAGGCCGGGCGCGGTGGCTCAAGCCTGTAATCCCAGCACTTTGGGAGGCCGAGACGGGCGGATCACGAGGTCAGGAGATCGAGACCATCCTGGCTAACACAGGATGAAACCCCCTCTCTACTAAAAATACAAAAACTAGCCGGGCGAGGTGGCAGGCGCCTGTAGTCCCAGCTACTCGGGAGGCTGAGGCAGGAGAATGGCGTAAACCTGGGAGGCGGAGCTTGCAGTGAGCTGAGATCCGGCCACTGCACTCCAGTCCGGGTGACAGAGCGAGACTCCACCTCAAAAAAAAAAAAAAAAAAAAAAAAATGATCTTCCCACTTTGGCCTCCCAGAGTGGCGGGAGCCACCATGCCTGGCTGTTTGTGTATTTTTTGAGACAGAATCTCACTCTGTCACCCAGGCTTGAGTGAGTGGCATGATCGTAATTCACTGCAGCCTCAGCCTCCTGAGCTTAAGTGACCCTCCCACCTCAGCTTTCCCAGTAGCTGAGACTAGAGGTGCCATCATGCCTGGTTAATTAAAAAAATTTTTTTTGCAGAGATGAGGTCTTGCTATGTTGCCCAAGCTGGTCTTAAACTCTTGGGCTCAAGGGATCCTTCCACCTCGGCCTCCCAGAGTGCTGGGGTTACAGGCGAGAGCCACTGTGCCTCGCTCATTTCCCTGTTTAAACTGGTCTTAGATTATTTCCTTTTTGATATTTTTGCTGTTGTAATAATGGTGTGGGTAATATCTTTGAGCAAGATGTTCTTATATTTCTTTTGAGAAATTTCTTAGGCATAAATTCTCAGGAATGGATGAAAGGATATAGTTATTTTATGATTGTTGGCCAAATTGAAGAGAATTCTTCCATTTGCTGAATGTATTCTGTCTCTGGAGCTTCCTAGCCTTATATTTTAACTTTTTAAATTCAGCTGTTTATTTTTAGGTGAAATTGAGTCCTCCCTCTTTCTTCCTTGCCTTTCTTCGGCCACACGCCCCTTTGCCGTGCATGGGCCCCTGCTCAGTGCCTCACCTGACACACTGCACCTGGCCAGGTGGAGGAGCATGTCAGCCGCATCCGGGAGGAGCTGGACCGCGAGCGGGAGGAGCGAAACTACTTCCAGCTGGAGCGGGACAAGATCCACACCTTCTGGGAGATCACACGGAGGCAGCTGGAGGAGAAGAAGGCTGAACTGCGGAACAAAGACCGGGAGATGGAAGAAGCTGAGGAGAGGCACCAGGTGGAGATCAAGGTGAGTGGGGCCAGCCTGCCTGTGGCCACGTGGTCACCACACAGCTGCAGAGGAGCTGGACCCAGTGAGGGTGCAGGTGGGACATTTTCTGTTCTTGGCTTTAGGAGTCACAGCCCTAAAAGTGTTTTTTATAAAAGGCTGAGGGAGAGAACCTGCAGGTCCTGAGGGTTTGAAACGCAGTTTCCACAACCTGGAAGGAGTATGGGCTCTGGGGGCAGACTGGCCTGTTTGCAACTCAGCTCTGCCACTTAACACCCCATGAGCTGGGGATGCACCTCACCTCCCAGCCTTGGTGTCCTACTCTGTGCCTCAAGTGTACAGGTTTGCATTGGTGAACAGGCATGTGTAGCTGTGTACAGGTGAGGAGGCATGCAAGTGAGCAGGTGGATGCAAGTGACGAGGTGTGTGCAGGTGAGGAGGCTTGGGCAGGTGAGGAGGTGTGTGCAGGTGAGGCGTGGGGAGGTGAGCAGGTGGGGCAGGTATGTGCAGATGAGGAGGTGTGTGCAGGTGAGCAGGTGTCTACAGGTATGACAGGTGAGGAGGTATAGTACAGGTGTGGTGCAGGAGACCAGGTCTGTACAGGAATATGCAGGTGACAGGTGAGGGGGTGTGGTACAGGTGACCAGGTGTGTACAGGTATGGACAGGTGAGGAGGTGTCGTGCAGGTGACCAGGTGTGTACAGGTACGGACAGGTGAGGAGGTGTGGTACAGATGTGGTGCAGGTGAGCAGGAGTGTACAGGAATACGCAAGGTGAGGAGGTGTGGTAGAGGTGAACAGGTGTGTACAGGTATGGACAGGTGAGGAGGTGTGGTACAGGTGTGGTGCAGGTGAGCAGGAGTGTACAGGTATGTACAGGTGAGGCATGGTACAGGTGTGGTGCAGGTGACCAGGTGCGTAGAGGTACGGACAGATGAGGGGATGTGGTACAGGTGTGGTGCAGGTGAGCAGGTGTGTACAGGTATGGACAGGTGAGGAGATGTGGTACAGGTGTGGTGCAGGTGAGCAGGAGTGTACGGGTATGTACAGGTGAGGAGGTGTGGTACAGGTGTGATACAGGAGACCAGGTGTGTACAAGAATGTGCAGGTGAGGAGTTGTGGTACAGGTGTGGTGCAGGTGAGCAGGAGTGTACAGGTATGTACAGGTGAAGTGTGGTACAGGTGTGGTACAGGTGACCAGGTGTGTACAGGAATGTGCAGGTGAGGAGGTGTGGTACAGGTGACAAGGTGTGTACAAGTATGGACAGGTGAGGAGGTGTGGTACCAGTGCGGTGCAGGTGAGTGGGAGTGTACAGGTATGTACAGGTGAGGAGGTATGGTACAGGTGTGGTTCAGGTGACCAGGTGTGTACAGGAATGTGCAGGTGAGGAACTGTACAGGTGTGGTACGGGTGACTGGTGTGTACAGGTATGGACAAGTGAGGAGGTGTGGTATAGGTGTGGTGCAGGTGAGCAGGTGGTACTCCCTTTGTCCTGCAGGTGTACAAGCAGAAAGTGAAGCACCTGCTGTATGAGCACCAGAACAACCTGACTGAGATGAAGGCTGAGGGCACTGTAGTCATGAAGCTGGCACAGAAGGAGCATCGCACACAGGAGGGTGTGCTGCGCAAGGACATGCGGGCACTGAAGGTGGAGCTCAAGGAGCAGGAGCTGGCCAATGAGGTGGTGGTGAAGAACCTACGGCTGGTAGGTGTGGCGGGGGCACGTGGAGGCTGACAGGTGGTTGGGATGGCGAGCCTAGTGCTGCATGAACTCCTGTTTATTCAACAGCAACTGGGAATTCATGTTTTTGTGTAACACCTTCTGCATTTTTGCAATTTGTTGGAAAATTTTTTTAAAGCATGCATCCAAACAAACTCCATTTTGGGACCAAGTACAGAATTCTGTTTCAGCTCTGAGCAAAAAATTGACGTCCCCGAAGAAAAAAATCCAGCTTAGGATCTTTCATGTGCTGCTGACACCTGACACCCAGAGACTTTTCCTAGGGAATAGTGTCAAATGCATTTAGTAGAATGCAAACCAACCATGAAAATGTCCAGTGTGTGGACTCCTGGGCAGCTGTGACCGTTTGTCACACGAGCTGGTCTGATTTTTACTTTTGAGGTGGGGGGTTTCCAGGGCAGCACTAAATTCGTCTGTGCACCTGGTTGAGTGACTCACACCCATAATCCCAGCACTTGGGAGGGTTAGGTGGGAGAATTGGTTGAGGCCAATAATTTGAGACTAGCTTGGGTGAAACAGTTGAACCCCCCATGTCTAAAAATTAAGAAACCATTAACTGGTGTGGTGGCTCCTGCCGATAGTTTCAGCTGCTTGGGAGGCTGAGGTGGAGGGTCCCTAGAGCTCAGAAAGTCAAGGCTGTAGTGAGCTAGGATTGCGCCTCTGCACTCCAGCCTAGGTGACAGAGTGAGACAAAACAAAAAGGAAAGAACCCACTGGCTGAGTGTCCACTAGCTGCTAGGTCCTGATCTGATCTCTGACAAAACCCTGCCTGACTGGGGCTGATGGTCTAGAAAGGAGAGACAACAGGTGAGCTGGAAGACAAAATAAATGTGTCAGATACAACAGAGTATCTGGTGGGGAAGAGTGCCACAGAAGGAGCAAAGTGGGGAGAGATGGGATACAGTTTTGTACAAGTAGGTGACCAGCTGGGAGAGGGCATGGGCCAGTGGGAAGGCCCAGAGTAACAAGGAGGAGAACACTGGGGGAGAGGGGTCAGAGCCTGTCCGCCTTGAAAGCTGTGGTGAGGAGTGGGACTTTGACCCTGGGAGAGTCGATTGCCCTCTGAGAACCTGGGCAGAGGAGAGTCGTGTCTGACTAAGGTTCTTCCTGGCTGCTGGCTTGAGGAGACTTTCTTAACACATTTGCCTCATGCCTGGAAGCAGTCCAGCCTCAGCTGAATCTGGAAGAAACTTGGTGATATTGCTGACTTTGCAGCAAAGCTTAAGAGTGCTGAAGTCTTGAACCCTCCAGAATTATCTGGTCTTAATCCAGGTCCTGGATATGGTATTGTTACAGAATCAGAGTTTTCCTGTTGGGTAAAAATACGGCTTTAGGCCGGGTGTGGTGGCTCACGCCTGTAATCCCAGCACTTTGGGAGGCCGAGGCGGGCGGATCACGAGGTTGGGAGTTTGAGACCAGTCTGACCAAGTTGGTGAAACCCTGTCTCTACTGAAAATACAAAAATTGGCCAGGCATGGTGGCGCGTGCCTGTAGTCCAAGCTACTTGGGACGCTGAGGCAGAAGAATCGCTTGAACCTGGGAGACGGAGGTTGTGGTGAGCCGAGATTGTGCCACTGCACTCCAGCCTGGGCAACAGAGTGAGAATCTGTCTCAAAAAAAAAGAAAGATTGCTGCTTTAAAAATAATTGGCCGGGCGTGATGGCTCACGCCTGTAATCCCAGCACTTTGGGAGGCCAAGGCGGGAAGATCACAAGGTCAGGAGATCGAGACCACCCTGACTAACACAGTGAAACCCCGTCTCTACTAAAAATACAAAAAAATTAGCTGGGCGTGGTGGTGGGCGTCTGTAGTTCCAGCTAATCGGGAGGCTGAGGCAGAAGAATGGCGTGAACCTGGGAGGTGGAGCTTGCAGTGAGCCGAGATGGCGTCACTGCACTCCAGCCTGGGCGACAGCGAGACTCCGTCTCAAAAAAAAAAAAAATTAATTTTTAATGCAAATTTTAATATATAATGTGTATTTAAATATAATATATAATAATTGCTTATTTTAAAATATATATATTTATTTTTAGAGATGAAGTCTCACTCTGTCTCCCAGGCTGCAGTGCAATGGTACAGTCGTAGCTCACTGCAGCGTCGAACTCCTAGTCTCAAATGATCCTTCTGCCTTAGCCTCCCAAGTAGCTGGGACTAAAGATATGAGCCACCACACCCACCTAATCTTTCTTTGTTTTTCTTTTTGATGGAGTTTTGCTCTTGTTGCCCAGGCTGGAGTGCAGTGGCGTAATCTCAGTTCACCACAACCTCCGCCTCATGGATTCAAGCAGTTCTCCTGCCTCAGCCTCCTGAGTAGCTGGGATTACAGGCGTGTGCCACCACACCCGGCTAATTTTGTATTTTTAGTAGAGATGGGGTTTTTCCATGTCGGTCAGGCTGGTCTCGAACTCCCGACCTCAGGTGGTCAGCCCGCCTCTGCCTCCCAAAGTGCTGGAATGACAGGCGTGAATACTTTGAAAATGCTGCTTTGGGCAGCAGTGCAGCAGGTTGGAAACTACACACGGCACCTGGAGAGACCCCACAGCTCTGTGTGGATGTGGCTGCAGCTCTCCAGGCTGTGGGATGGTTTGGTGAGGGAACCAAGCTGGGTTCAGTGCTCATGACGTCTGTTCATGTTCTCTGAAGCTTGGAGGCGACTTTAGTTGTGGGAGGTGAGTTAGGAAATGTGCAGGTGAACAAAACCGTGTTACTCTGGGCATATTTCATGAACCTGGAGGTGAGGGGAACCCAGTAGCCAGCAGCAAAATGGGGTTTGTTGGGCTGGGTTTTTCATGGAGTTAAGGAACAGGGTCAGCCTGAAGGGAGTGGGCTTGCCTCTGTGTCTGGCTGTCCAGTAACAGCCTCTTTTCACCTGTGCAGAAACACACCGAGGAGATCACCAAGATGCGGAATGATTTTGAGAGGCAAGTTCGAGGTCAGTTTCTCATGTGCTCATTGTGTAGGACGGTGCCAGAGACACCCTCCCCACCCCTCCTCCATCCGAAAGGAATTTACCTCCAGAGCTTGTTAACTCAGGGAACAAAAACTAGATTCAAACAGCCGAGGCATGCAAGAGAAAGAATGTGGAAGTTTCCAAGGCCAGTAGACCCACTCAGAATCCCAGAACAACCTATTTCCATGTGAGTTTGGGAGGCTGTGATTACCACACACTTTCCCACTCCTAGCTAAAATCAGTAGTTATCAGCAGGTGGTAGCTATTCAGTGCCATGGGCAGCATTTTTAAAATAGTCTTCTCCATGGCTCCTGGTCTGAGAAGGCTCCAATTTCAGCAGCCTGTTTTACTAATAAAAGCAGATAGTCTGTGGCTGGATGGCCACACAGGCCTTGCTTACTGCTCACTGGGGTCAGCTGATATGCAGCTATTGGCACCCCCAGTGCAGGGAGCGATTATCAATGCCTGTCGCTGGCAAAGGTAGACCGACAGTGGTGTGTGTGCTGAGTATGAGCATCAGCAGAAAACACTCAGTCTAAACCCCTCTGTTCTCTTGCAGAGCTTGCTTGCAAAGTTGTTCTGACCACAATGGGCGTTTTGGGCCCCTGTTTACAGGCTCCATGTTCTGTAGCCATAGGGGCACCACTTCTTCCTCTGCCAAGCTGCTGTTTGCTGCTGCCTTTCAGAAATTGAGGCCAAGTATGATAAGAAGATGAAGATGCTGCGGGACGAGCTCGACCTGCGGAGAAAGACTGAGCTCCACGAAGTGGAGGAGAGGAAGAACAGCCAGATCAACACGCTGATGCAGCGCCATGAGGAGGCCTTCACCGACATTAAGAAATACTACAATGACATCACCCTCAACAACCTGGCCCTCATCAACTCCCTCAAGGTGCTGCGCCTGGGGTGGGCTGGGGAGACACACTCTGCCTGTCCTAGAATGTGGGCTGCAGAGTCCTGGGGATCCGGACCCCAGCTCTCCACCCCAACACCCCCGATAGTTTTTATAAGATTATTTGACAATGCCCCTCTTTTATCCTTAATTGAAATTTCTAAATAATGTAACCTATCTCTACCTGTTGTTAAAAGCAGTCAGGATATTGCCCTCACCCTAGTGCAGAGGGGGAAGTAATCAAGTGTATTCTGATTTGTAAAAGCTTGGGGGGAACTGCAGTGAGTGATATGATGTGGCTGGAGTGGATAGATGTCATCGTCACTACATGCTGGCAGTGACAGGATTTTCTTCAGTAGACAACGGCCCTTGGTGGAATCTTGAACAAAAGGTAGTCCCTCAGTGTGCATGGAAGCTGCATTCCCAGAAAACTCAGAATAAATTGAAGCTGCAGAAATACTGTTTATACATAGAACAGGTCTAGGTGCTAGCATGCCTGAGGCTGGCAGGATCTGGTGATGGGCAGGAGAGCACCCAGCTCTCACCCTGCAGGCCACAGCCCCTTTGGTCCTGCCTGCTGAGCCCCTGCCGGGCCTGTGTTTGTGCCTGCAGGAGCAGATGGAGGACATGCGGAAGAAGGAGGACCACCTGGAGAGGGAGATGGCAGAGGTGTCTGTGCAGAACAAGCGCCTGGCAGACCCTCTCCAGAAGGCTCGGGAGGAGATGAACGAGATGCAGAAGCAGCTCGCCAGCTACCAGAGGGACAAGCAGATCCTGCTTGTGAGTTTCCTGCTGGATTCCTGTCCTTCCTTGGCACGAGTTAGCCTATACTCAGGAGGAAGGAGCATCACAGGAGCAGGAAGGGAGGCGGGGAGGCCTGCATTTCTCCTTTTTCTGCCTTGTGTTCTCCTGGGGAAAGTAAAGTCTGGGGGTGTTTTGGAGACAAGGCCCTCATCTTCCACCGTGTGCTACTGACCTGCCTTGGTGGGGCTCAGCTGCTTGTGTCCTGGAACCACGTTTTTCTGGCGATTATTTTTGGCCTTGCCATCTCCCAGGAGCCTGCGTTAGTTGGATAACTGTGAATCTTGAATACTTTCTTTCCCCTACTCCCTGTTTTTCCTCCAGTGCACAAAAGCCCGTTTGAAAGTCACGGAGAAAGAGCTGAAAGACCTGCAGTGGGAGCATGAAGTGTTAGAGCAGCGGTTCACCAAGGTGAGTGGGCACCAGGCTGGCCCTGCAGTGGGGGGTGGCACCCCTGCTAGCCAGGGACGGGGCTCTCCTTGTGGCCCTGGCCTCTGGACCAGCTTCAGATACCTTGGCCAGGTTTTGGGTTCTAAAGCTGGGGGCCCTATTCCCTGTAACTCATTCCACAGCTTCTAAGAGGCAAAAACCTTTGGCCTATTCCGCATGCATATCCTGCAGAAGGCCTGAGGTCTCATGGGGAGCAGATCACACATGACTTTCGGCCCCTGAAGAGCTCACCTCTCAAAGCACATGAGGGATGCCTGGCCCCTGCAGCAACTCTTTTCTTCCAGGGGTTTATGTTTCTAAGTCCTAACCTATTACCTTCTCATTGTAAAGAAGTCCTGGGGTCTTAAGTGTAAGTGAAAATTAGCCTCCAGCTCCTCACGCTGGCGAGTTTTATGAGCTCCCTTCCAGGTTTCCTGCATGCTCTAGTGTGGATGTGACTTTGTGTGTTACGAACACGGGATCAGGCCATGAGCACAACTTGCTTTTTAATCTCACAATGTATCAGGCTGCACACAGGAAGCTGTTTCATCCTTTTCACAGCCACGTGGTGCTGCATTTCATGAATGTTTGATCATTTAGCTGACTCCCCCGTTTCTAATCCTCTGCGGTTATAAGCATTGCTGCCTGAATCCTTTTAAGTTTGTCTTTGTGCACTTGTGTGAGATTGCTTCTTAGGAAAGCCAGTTCCTAGCAGTGGGATTGTTGGGTCTGAGGGGTCTGTGTTGAGCGTTCTGATCTTCTGTCCAGAGGGCTGCTCTGAGTCACACACCTGCCAGGGTGCGGAGGGGCCGTCTCCATCCTTACCTGCATCAGATCTGACAGGTTTAAACCTTTGCAGAAGTGACTGGGGGGAAAACGTTTCATTTCGTGTGCACTTCCGAGATTGCCAGTGAGTGGCAGGGATGCTTGGTCCCGTCTCTGTCCCTTAAAGAGACTCCTTGCCTCTGTTGAGTTTCAAAGTTCTGGCCAAGGACCAATCCTTGCACCATGGGGCCCTCAAGGCTTTGTGGTGTGCGTGGCCAGAGCATCCTATCTTGAGCTGCAGTTACGTGTGCTGTTTTTGTTCTCTAACCTAATTGAAATTTATGAACACAAACGGTTGTAGGATTCGCCCCTCGGAAACATCCCGTCTGTCTGTCAGATCTAGCCCCACCTTCAGAGACACCTCAGGTCCTACATGATGTGCCCTGCTAGGCTGTGCCAACTCTTGGCACCTAAGGGAAGGGTGCCCCAGTGAGACTCTGAGGACTGCTGTGTTAGGGGCCCTTCCTCCTCCCTGTGAGTTTTGAGGTGGACATTATTGGGAAGAGGAGAGCAGAGACGTGCCTGGGTTGGAGTCTTGTTCCCTGCCATATTTTCTTCCATTTGAATGTGGTTCCTGACAGTGTCAAAGTCAGTGTCTCTTCCTAGAGAACTGAGAGCTCAAATTTGTCAGCAAAATTTAGAGACCAAAGGCACTTACTTACTTATTTTTATTTTTTGAGATGGAGACTCACTCCATCGCCAGGCTGGAGTGCCGTGGCACGATCTCGGCTCACTGCAACCTCCGCCTTCCGGGTTCAAGTGATTCTCCTGCCTCAGCCTCCTGGGTAGCTGGAACTACAGGCGCCCGCCACCACACCTGGCTAATTTTTTGTATTTTTAGTAGAGACAGGGTTTCACCGTGTTGGCCAGGATGGTCTCGATATCTTGACCTTGCCATCCGCCCGCCTCGGCCTCCCAACTGGGATTACAGGCGTGAGCCACTGCACCCGGCCCAAAGGCACTTATAATCCATGTGCCTGTGGACAGGGAATTGGATTTAAGCAAATCTGGGGAATTCTAACTAACAGCAGTTAGAAGGGATACAGGGCCAGGTGCTGTCTTGGAGGTGCTCCAGGTATCACAGGTCATGCTTTGAAAAAAGCTGCAGTATTTTAGCATCCTGTTTTCTTCCAGACAGTCATAAATGTTTTTACATGTATAGAGAACATTCTGGAAGGGGTCACACCAAGTGCTCACAATGGTGGCCTCTGGGAACTGAGGTTAAGGGTGTTCACTTTTTTTTTTTTTTGAGATGGAGTTTCACTCTTGTTGCTCAGGCTGGAGTACAACGGCGTGATCTTGGCTCACTGCAACCTCCACCTCCTGGGTTCAAGCTATTCTCCTGCCTCAGCCTCCCGAGTAGCTGGGATTACAGGCGCCTGCCACCATGCCCAGCTAATGTTTGGTATTTTTGATAGAGATGGGGTTTTACTATGTTGGCCAGGCTGGTCTCGAACTCCTGACCTCAGGTGATCCACCCACCTCACCCTCCCAAAGTGCTGGGATTGCAGGCGTAAACCACCGTGCCTTGCTCAGGGTGTTCACTTTTTTATAGTCTTCAACCAGGTCTAGATTTTTTTTTAGAATGTGCAAATAATAAGTAGAAGAATTAGGAGGTAAAAAAGAATAGTCTTACTGGCCGGCAGGCAGCTGGCTCCAAGGCCATGCTCCAGATCCGCCATTTATGGGGGCGGACAGCACCTGTCCTGTGATGCCAGGATCTGGGGCGGCCAAGGGAGCACATCCTCCAAGGGGTTGCACCTGCAAGCTCTGCCTGCTGGATGCCCTGGATCTCACATCTCACCTGAGCCCACAGCCCTCACTCGGGCAAGACCGGCCTCAGCCACCCATGGAGCAGCTTTCAGGGTGGGGCTGCTCTAGCTCTCGCCAGGACACTCACAGCTTCCAGAGACACCTTCCTGAGAGGAGGGCTCGTGCCGATGTTTTCCTCCTGCCTTCCACTGTGTGGCGGCTATTCAGAGGGCCAGGGTGCAGGCAGTGTGGACCACACCCCGGTGCTGTGGGAGTGGGCGCGGTGGGAGTGGGCGCTGTTGGAAAGCCACCTCCCATAGAAACAGCATGTTCCAGGCAGGTGCAGAGGTGGGAGGCAGCGTCTTGCCAGCGAGATGTCCCCAGGTGAGGGGCCTCATCGCCCACCCCAGCGCTGTCCCTGCAGGTGCAGCAGGAGCGGGACGAGCTCTACCGGAAGTTCACTGCAGCCATCCAGGAGGTGCAGCAGAAGACAGGCTTCAAGAACCTGGTGCTAGAGCGCAAGCTACAGGCTCTGAGGGCTGCTGTGGAGAAGAAGGAGGTGCAGTTCAACGAGGTCCTGGCTGCCTCTAATCTGGACCCCGCAGCCCTCACGCTGGTGTCCCGCAAGCTTGAGGTAGGCCCTAGACAGGCTCCTGGCCCCCCAGTGGGCAGCCTCTTCCATGTGGCAAGGTCTTCAGTTCTGTGCTGTTCCCCCTCGGACGGGCACAGAGACCCCTCAGTTAACCACTGGGGAGGGGGCATTCATGGGTTTCCTGTGGCCTGAGAACACAGCGGGGTGCTGTAGGCATGGATGCCTCTCACCGTCTGCACCGGCAGCCTCTTCTCATCAGTTCTGGTCAAGTCTCTCTTGGATCTTCCCTTGCCCCTGTGTGACCTCATGGTGACTCCTAACCTCTGAGCCTCTGCCCACTCCAATTCTCGAGTCTGGCTCATCTGAGCACGGAAGGCTCTAGTCATCTGAGTGCAGCCTGAGGATGGCCTTGGGAGTGGAAAAGCCACTCTTGGAATCTCTGTGGGCCTGAACTCCTCTGTTGGTGGTAACAGACCCAGACACAGGCCTGGAGGATGGCAGTACTTCCTGAGCTCTCAGCCCAGGGCACCACCCGCATCCTGGGACAGAGATGGTACCGGGAGGCCCTGAGATGGGCTGGTTTAGGACATGGACAGTTACGGATGGGGTAAGTGCAGGGCCGTGGGAGCCTGGGGAGCCTGACCCCACCTTTGCAGGTACTGGGGACATGAAGTCTAAGCAGAGCCCAGAACATTCCCTCATTCTGTGTCACAGTTATTTATGGTGCTGCTCTGCTAGGGTGTCCCTGGCATGGGCGAGGGCAGTAAAGAAAGCAGATGAGGCCTGGGCCCCCCACAGGGAGAAACAGCATCAGCTGGAGGATCAGGAGGAGGCTGGAGCATGCAACTGCCTCACAGGTGGTCTCTTACCTGTGTCTAGCTTCTGGACCTGGGCCTTGCCTCTGTTCCCTGGACCTCGTTGGGGGAAGTCACAGAAGGAACAGGACACAGGGCAAAGGGTCTTTGACTGACACTGGAATCCTGGCCAGGTGAGGCCAGGCCTGTGGCTTCCTCCGGGCCCTCCAAGTTGGATGACATGTGCCCCTGGCCCAGCTGCTGCCCCAGCTGGAAACAGCTGGTCTTGAAGCCTCTACCAATAGCCCCAGCACAGAGAAGCTGGGTTGTCACAGAGATGCAGCCCTCGGGGCCACAGGGTACCCATCTGTCTTTGTGCTGGACTCGCCCTTCAGTGAAACAGATGCCTGGGACATAGGCTTGAGGCTTCCTCACTGTCTGGGCGAGCATCTTTTATCCTGAGAACTATCACAGATGGCATTTTTGTTTGTTTGTTTTCAAGACTAAGTGTTGCTCTATTGCCCAGGCTGGAGTGCAGTGTCGTGATCTCAGCTCACTGCAGCCTCTGCCTCCCAGGTTCCAGTGGTTCTCGTGCCTCAGCCTCCTGAGTACCTGGGATTACAGGCATGAGCCACCACGCCCGGTTAATTTTTGTATTTTTCGTAGAGACGGAGTTTCACCATGTTGGTTAAGCTGGTCTTGAACTCCTGACCTCAAGTGATTCGCCCGCCTCGGCCTCCTAAAGTGCTAGGATTACAGGCATGAGCCACCGCACCCAGCCACAGATGGCTTTTTTTGTGTGTGTGTAAATTATTTCATTTCTTCCTTGATGATTTAGAGGGACTATCTTTAAACGAGTACAAATAGTTCATACATAATACCTGGCCATTTTCTTCTGAAATCTTTTTTTTCCCCCCGCCGAGACAGGAGTCTTGCTCTGTCACCCAGGCTGGAGTGCAGTGGCGCCATCTCAGCTCACTGCAACCTCTGCCTCCCGGGTTCAAGCAGTTGTCCTGCCTCAGCCTCCTGAGTAGCTGGGATTACAGGTGCCCGCCACAGCACCCAGCTAATTTTTTTTAGACGGAGTCTCTGTTGCCCAGGCTGGAGTGCGGTGGCGTGATCTCGGCTCACTGCAACCTCCGCGTCCCGGATTCAAACGATTCTCCTGCCTCAGCCTCCTGAGTAGCTGGGATTACAGGCGTGCACCACCATGCCTGGCTAATTTTGTATTTTTAGTAGAGATGGGGTTTCACCATGTTGGTCATGCTGGTCTCAAACTCCTGACCTCATGATCTGCCCACCTCGGCCTCCCAAAGTGCTAGAATTACAGGTGTGAGCCACTGCGCCTGGCAATTTTTGTATTTTTTTTAGTAGAGATGGGGTTTCACCATGTTGTCCAGGTGGATCTCGGACTCCTCACCTTGTGCTCCGCCCACCTTGGCCTTCCAGAGTGCTGGGATTACAGGCGTGAGCCACCGTGCCTGGATACCTGGCCATTTTCAAACCAGTTGGGTAATTTGTTGCACAATAAGCTACCTCACGTCTTTCGGCAAGAAATACATTACATTTGAGTAGTAAAGACATTACATAATGAATTAGGACACAATTAAGATTTGCTTTAAATATTTATTTGGGGGAGAGGATGCCATACTTCTACTCATTGAAGAGAAACATTTTATAGTCCAGAGTTCTTGTGTTTTTTTAACACCTATGAGGCCATGAATTCACAGGGAAGAGGTTCCAGCAGCTTGGGCTCCTTCCCGTTGGTTCTCACAAAGCTGCTTCTCGGGGTGGAACAGGCTGGTGCTTCCGTTGAACCCACGTACCTTTCTCTTCGGCTTTTCTTCTTCTGATCATTTTCCTTCATGCATTTCAGGAAGCTGTCTCGGCTCTTAGAGTGCTCAGTGTGCTCAGTACACACCTTAATTCTCTCGGCAAGAATCTTGCCCTTGTTTGTTTATAACAATGCCAGCAGCGTGCTGGGGAACACTGCAGACTCCCCAGTTCAGCCAGGGCAGCACTTGTGGGGCTTCCTTTTTGAATAGTACCCATTCCCTTGATGTCTGCAGTATCAGCTTTCTTACAGATTCGCATGTACGTGGCCAGAGGAACAACTCTGTTTTCTAAAAAGCCAGAGAACGTGTATCGGGTGCCTCTCCTCTTTCCCTTTGTGTTTGTCATTTGGGCGAATTATTGGAAGATGGAGGTTCCGGCCGCAAGGCCACAGATGGCGTTTTTAAGGTGATTGGTCCACATGCAGTTCAGCTGAACACAAATCCATGTGCTCATCGCTGACACTAGGCCAAGGGTTAACCTCATTCAAGTCACCTAATGTCTTTTTTTTTCTGCGAGTCTCACTGTGTCGCCCAGGCTGGAATGTGCAGTGGCACAGTCATAGTAGTGAGCCCCTCGCTGAGCCACCCTGGGGGCACCCAGGTGTTGGACAGATGCAGGACTGGGTTGAAAAGGCTTGTTCTGAAAGGCCCGTCAGCTGTGCCTTTGAGTTTCGGGCCAGTTGGGAACTATGGAAGGGCTGGGCAGGGGGAACCAGATCAGAGCCCACTCTGCTGCTGATGGGGAGCACAGGGCTGGAGGGGCTGGTTGGGGCCAGCACACAATGGGGACAGGCAGAGGGTTTAAGAACTGCCAGGAGGCTGAGTCCACAGGTGGGGCTGGGAGGGGCCGAGGTGACTTGGTGTTTGCACATGGGGGAACCATGGGTCCTGGCCCAGTGGGCGGTGGTGCCTGTGGGACGGGACCCTGGTCATCTGGGATGGCCTGGCTCTCAGGGCCTGAGGCAGTAAGGCTGGACAGGAGGGGCCTCACCTGGGCCAGAGGCACTGTGGCCCCCAGACTGAAGACTCATCTTTGCTGGTCTGCTCAGCACTGGGTCCTGTGAGCACAGGCAGGTGAGGGGTCACTGCTGGGAGGCGGGGGAGGTGTGTTTCCAGCTCCTGGCTGAGGGCTGCACCCGGCCTGCAGCTGAGCCACCGAAATGAGGGTGAAGAGAGCAGTCGTGGCCTATGAGAGCTGTTGCAGCTGCGCCCACGCACCAGGGTGAGGATGGAGCTAAATGTGGGTCAGCTTCTTTCCTGGTCATTGTTACCTTGACTTCTAGGTGAGCAATCTTCTAGGGAAATGACAGAGGCCCCCGCAGGGACACTGCAGGCAGGCTGGGGTGTGAGGGGGCTGCTGTGTCTGTGGGCAGCAGAGACGGCTCTAAAGCCAGGCTGGGCCCAGCAGTGCCCCACAGGCAGGAGCCCAAGAAGCCCCCTGCCTTGCCACGTGGTGAAACCCTTGCCCACATCTGGGTGGGGCCAACGTTGCTGAAGACTATTTTTTTCTGTTACAAAAAAGTGGGATGGCAGGGTGCGGTGGCTCACGCCTGTAATCCCAGCACTTTGGGAGGCCAAGGTGGGCGGATCACAAGGTCAGGAGTTCAAGACCAGCCTGGCCAAGATGGTGAAACCGTCTCTACTAAAAATGCAAAAATTAGCTGGGTGTGGTGGCGGGTGCCTGTAATCCCAGCTATTTGGGAGGCTGAGGCTGGGAATTCCTTGAACCCGGGAGGCGGAGCTTGCCGTGAGCCTAGATCGCACCACTGCATTCCAGCCTGGGCAACAGGGCGAGACTCCATCTCAAAAAAGTGAGACAGTACATTCACAAGCCTTAAGAAATGTAATCTAAGCAATATGCGAGTGGTGTTTAGTGTCCCGTCTCCACCGTGTGGCTGCATGCTGCCTGCCCTTGCCTCATCTGCATTTCTTGTGTGTCTGGACGGCTTTTGGGGTTTTTTTGAGGTGGTGTCTTGCTCTGTCATCCAGACTAGAGTGCAGTGGCTCAATCTCAGCTCACTGCGACCTCTGTTTCCCAGGTTCAAGCGATTCTCGTGCCTCAGCCTCCTGAGTAGCTGGGATTACACAGGTGTGAGCCACTGTGCCCGGCTACTTTTTGAATTTTTAGTAGAGACAGGGTTTCGCAACGTTGGCCAGGCTGGTCTCAAACTCCTGACCTCAAGTCATCTGCCCTCCTTGGCCTCCCAAACTACTGGGATCACAGGCGTGAGCGGCTGTGCCCGGCTCGGACTGTTGATGGAAATGCAGGTTGTGCGAGCACAGGCTCCCAGTTCTCTGTTTCTTCCTTGTTGTTTTCTCTCCACCCTTGGAGACCTTTTTCTGCTGACGACCTTGTGTGGATGGATGCATCCATCAAACCAGGCTGCTTTTCCCTGCATCTCTGAGGACCCCCACTGGAACCCCCAGGCCACCCCCACTGCCTCGGCCAAAAGATGAGTCTCAAACTCCATCACCTCTCTCTCCTCAGGATGTTCTGGAATCGAAGAACAGCACCATCAAGGACCTGCAGTATGAGCTGGCCCGGGTCTGTAAGGTACGGATGTGCTCGGCCCTCCCTCAAGGCCACCCCCTCGGTGCCCAGCCTGTTCTAAATGAAGATGGTCTCAGAGGACCGCACCCACTCCCACTTTGTACCTCGTTTGACAAGGCAGCTGTCACTGTCCCCAGCCGAGAGCATCTGGATTCTGTGTGGTCTGGGGCACAGCACTGTTGTCTAGGCCACATCTCTGCTGGGATGGGTGTAGGGGGGGACCTGGACCCTTCCCTGGTCAGTCCCTTCTGCTGGGCAGGGAGTCAGAAGGTGCTGTGCCCACTAGGGAAGGTAACAGACGTCATTCAACAGGGGCGGGGAGGGCGTGAAGAACCTGAGTGGGAAACACCCAACCAGGGCCCAGAGCCCTACCAGACCACAGCTCTGCCCTGAGTGTCCCTGCCCTCTGCCCTCTGCCCTCTGTCCCTGCCCTCTGCCTCTTGTGTCCTCATTTGTGGAACGGGAATAGGAACAGCCTCTCCCTGTCGTGCTACCTGAGCCAATGCAGTGAAGGTGCTTGGTGCTGTGTCCCACACAAGAAATGACTGATAAGCCTTTGGCTTTATCCTTCTACACCGTGATGCTCACGTTGCCCCTCCACGGAGCTGCACTCAGCTCTGGTGGTCCTGAGCCTGAGGATCCTCAGGTCCCTCACACCGCCCTGTCTCCACAGGCCCATAACGACCTGCTGCGCACGTACGAGGCAAAGCTGCTGGCCTTCGGGATCCCTCTGGACAACGTGGGCTTCAAGCCCTTGGACACAGCTGTGATCGGGCAGACGCTGGGCCAGGGCCCCGCGGGACTGGTGGGCACCCCCACGTAGCTGCCCCATTGGGGGCCACAGCCCAGAGAGCCAGCCTAGGAACACTCTGGATGACAACCCCTTTCACACCAAGGACAGCAAGTTTTTTAGATGTCATCATCAGCAAATGAAAGCTTTTCACATATTCTTGCCCTCCTCATTCCTGGCTCTGTGGAGGAGAACCACCTGCAGGACCCTCACCCATGGTGTCCCTCTCGCCTCCTTCCCTGGGTGCATGTCCAGGCTGTGTCCAGGCCTACTCCCTGGTCTCACCTCCGACCACAGTCAGCAGCACCTTCTCGGAGTGCCCCGCACTCACCTGGGGGCTGGGGCAGTGCTGCACCGTGCTGCCTGTCTTCATGCCACTGTTGTCCCATCAAATGGACAGCTTTGCAGGTGCTGGCACTGATTTTATTGACACCTGAGTCACAGCCGCCCAGTGGGATTCTCCAGGGGGCCAGGACTTTCCCAGGAATTGGTGACACCAGTGCTCCCCGATGAGCACGAAGCCCACTCTGTTGAGGGCTGGGTGGGTGCAGCCAGCGTGCGGGAAAGGGCAGACAGCCTCCTGCTGCCAGTCTTCGCTCTAGCTCCCTCGATAGGTGGTGTAGGACCAGGGACTCAGCAGCAGGGGCACGTGGAACTTCCGGGCATTGCTGGTGATGGTGAACACAACCTGAGACGGAGAGAGGGCCAGGAGAGAGTATAAGGGGATGGCAGCAAACCACCTATCTGGCCCCAACACACCTGGGAGAATTCAGTAGCCCAGACGGAGAGTCTGGGATGGGGTGAACCCCCTGCACCAGAGGGACACTCCACAGAAGCTGCAGCCCAGTAAGTCAGGTGCTTCTGTGGCGGCTCCAGTGTGGGGTGAGGCAGTGAGGTTAGGCCCAGAGAACTGGAGTTGGCTCAGATGAAAACCTGTGTCAACAAAGGGGATGAGTGGCCCAGCCCCCCACAAAGCCTGACCCTGCGCAGGCCCGCGACGGGTGTGTCCTCATAGAGTCTACTGCTGCCTGGACCCCTTTCTTTTGGGAGCTCAAAGCAAGTGAGCTCAGCTACCTGCCACCGCCAGGACCAGTCTGGCCACTGTCTAAATGATGCCCAGCCAGCAGGATCTGGCCTGCAGATCCCAGTGAGCCATGGGCCTCAGGCCCTCCATCCCACCGGGGCTCTCACCTCCACGTATGGGTAGAAGCTTTCCTGCCCCCTCTTCCTCCAGTAGCCCTCAGTGTCGAAGGTGAGCTTGTAGGTGCCTGCCTTCATCTGGTCCGGCATCAGGAGTCCAGGGCAGCGGCCATCTGGGTCTGTGTAGCTGGGGAGAGGATGAGGCTGCAGAGATGGGGATGAGAAGCCCCCACCCCAGCTTTCCTGCGTCTGTACCCCAGTGGGCCTCAGCCACTGCCCTGCCACCTGTCAGACTTGGGTGAGCAGACACAGTGGGGCTGTTAGGGCCTGCAGTTCCAGAGCAGTCCAGGGACACCACTGCCCTGTCTTGAGGAAATCACAACACGGAGAAGCAAGAAGGGAAAAAGTCTCCCACAATTTTTATAGCTGGCATGTATTTTTCCAGATTTTCTCTATGCATATTTGTTTACAAACTTATAAAGTGGATTATACTATTTGTATTGTTTTATAACCTGTGGTTTTCACTTAAAATATTGTGTGTGGCTGGCTGGGCGTGGTGGCTCACGCCTGTAATCCCAGCACTTTGGGAGGCCGAGGCGGGTGGATCACGAGGTCAGGAGATCGAGACCATCCTGGCTAACACGGTGAAACCCTGTCTCTACCAAAAATACAAAAAACTAGCCGGGCGTGGTGGCGGCGCCTGTAGTCCCAGCTACTCAGGAGACTGAGGCAGGAGGATGACGTGAACCCAGGAGGCGGAGCTTGCAGTGAGCTGAGATCGCACCACTGCACTTCAGCCTGGGTGACAGAGCGAGACTCTGTCTCAAGGAAAAAAAAAAGGAAAAGTGTGTGGCTTTCTGCCAAACTCTCACCCACAGAATGGGCCTGTCCAGCTCCACGGAGCGTCCGTGTTATGTGCCCTGGTCCCTTATCAGGGTTCTGAACAACTGTGGCTTCGCCCATAGTCGCCTCCGGAAAACCTCACATCGTTCTTGCCAGCTGGTCTTTAAAGTGCGCACTTCTACTATGATTAGAAGGAGCAGGCCCGAACAAGGTGGCTCACACCTGTGATCCCAGCACTTTGGGAGGCCAAGGCAGGTGGATCACGAGGTCAGGAGTTCAAGGTCAGTCTGGCCAAGATGGTGAAACCCTGTCTCTACTGAAAATACAAAAATTAGCTGGGGGTGGTGGTGGGTGCCTGTAATCCCAGCTACTTGGGAGGCTGAGGCAGGAGAATCTCTTGAACCCAGGAGGCAGAGGTTGCAGTGAGCCGATATCACACCATTTCACTCTAGCCTGGACAACAAGAGAAACTCTGTCTCCAAAACAAAACAAAATGTAGCATGTGTGCATGGGGGGAATGGGTCTCTGTGACCCACCACGGACGCCCAGCCCACACAGTGCCGTCCTAATTTCTCACGTGGGACCTGGACCCCTCATGTCTCAGCTTTTGTGAAGGACCAAATGAGGACCGGCACAGTCAGACTCTGATCCTATGGGCCCAGCCCTGTCCTTCCGGCTGGGAGGGGCCTGCCTCTCATGCAGGGGCCATAAGGCCTGGGCAGGTGACATCTGCCTCTGGAAGTGCCCCGCAGAGCCTGTGCCTGGGGCAGTGGGCAAGACCCCATGGAGGCTGAGGGACACACTGCCCCTCAGGCCTGGCTGGGAATCCTGGCATGTACCTGGGCTTGCTGCCTCAGTCTTCCCATGTGTGTAGAAGGGGTAAGTATGGTGCTGGCCCACGGGGTGTATGAAGAATGAAAAGAGTGGAAATAGTGTCCAGCGTACTGCCTGTCACAAGGTTACCCAAGGTTACCGTGATCTCAGTGACAGTGAGGTCTTCGATTCCACCTCAGGCCTCACCTAACCACCACCCCCCACCCTCGCGCTGCCAGGGAGAGGCAGAAACTCACTCCCGCCCCATCAGGGTCACAGGGGCCTGAGGCTGGAGGGAGGGAGGAAACAGCTCCTCTCTCATCCCTGTATTTTCAGAGGAAATGGGCTGAGAGAAGCAGAAGGGAGAGCTCCCAACCTAATCCCCAACCCGGGCTGAGAGGAGGGTCAGCAGCGGTGAACTCCACCCTCTAGCCTCACTGCCTGGCTCCTTAGTCCCCGCCATGTCTCAGGGCAGGACTCCCCCTCCCAGGGCCTCTCTCCTACCTTGTCCTCAGCTCCATCCACTGCTGGCTGTGGTCCTCCAGCCAGGACAAGCGGAGACAGAGGCCTCTGGCTGGGAGCCCCGAGGCGGTGTCCAGCACATGGGTGGTCAGTGGGCTGTCCCTAGGCTCCATGCTGCTGCCCTGGGCCAGGAGAAGGAGACCAAGGTGAGCCTCTGGAGCCCTGTGCCCGCCCGCCCACCCCAATCCTGCGTCCACACCAGCTGTGGGGCATAAACAGCCCTCTGGACAAGTTCTCCCAGCTGCCCAGGGGACAGGGGGCAAGGGTGACTGGAACTGCCTAGTCAGCTGATAAGACACCAAACGTAAACAGCGCGACCTGTGCCTCCCGACCCCCCCCCACCAATCCCTCTGGCTCCCCTGCCCCACTGGGGACACCCACTCTCCCACCCACGCCCCCACGAAATGGCCATCTCCCCCCAGGCCCTCAGTTCCAGCCCCTGGGGTGGTTCTCCCGGAACTAGGCTCTCCTCCGCGCCCCGATTCCTGGGCCCTCGACGCTCAGCCCCCCGCAAGCAGCTGAGAGGACAGGAGCTCTGCAGGTCCAGGCCTGGCCCCCTAACCTCCTGGGGACCTAGGTGTCGCTGGAGCCTCAGCAGCCGCGGGGCGGCCCGGGAGCTCATCCTGCCCTGCCGGACTGCGACGCCCGCGGGCAAAGGGAAGGGCGGGGCCGGTCACCCTGTCCCGGACCACCTCGTGCCCACCAGGAGGGCCCCAGCAGGGCTTTGCCCAGGAAGGGGGCGCTGGTGGGGAATCAGGGCGAACAGACCTGGGGCCCGGAAGCGGAGTCGCGAGGACTCGCTCGGGGGTGGGTGGGGGCCGGGGGCGGGGCCGCGTTGAGAGCGGATGTGGGGCCGGGGGCGGGGCGGGGCGGGGCGACGGTGTTGTCCTGCTCTGGGACCTGGGAACTTTTTTTTTTTTTTTTGAGACGGAGTCTTGCTCTGTCGTCTAGGCTGGAGTACAGTGGCGCGATCTCGGCTCACTGCAACCTCCGCCTGCTTGCCTCAGCCTCCTGACTAGCTGGGATTACAAGCGCCTGCCACCACGCCCAGCTAATTTTTGTAGTTTTAGTAGAGATGGGGTTTCACTGTGTTGGCCAGGCTGGTCTCGAACTCCTAACCTCGTGATCGGCTTGCCTCGGCCTCCCAAAGTGCGAGGATTACAAGCGTGAGCCACCGCGCCTGGCCGGGAACGTCTTTCTTCTTGTCAAACTGCGTTTGTAGTTCTTGGGTGGTCAGCGTGGGTTATTTGTAGATGAAGAATTAGGCCGCTCAAAAGCAAGGGAGGAGACCCCTCTCAGCAAAGATTGGGAGTATTCTGGCCTACAACGACTTTGGGACTAGTTAGGAAACAGCTATTTGGAATTCAAACACGCATGACGTTTGTTGTAGATTCTGTTTATAGGAGATAATCCCAAAGAGAAGCTCACACCTGTTATGGCAAATGCCCATGGGTGCCAGAGACCAGAGACAACCAGACTGGCCCTGGTGGGGAAAAATTACCTAAACACCAGGGTACTCTGCAGCCCTTTAAAAAGCATGAGGCCCAGTTGTGTGTAAGATGAGAATTCTCCTGCAAAACAACTAGTGACAAAGGACAAAACAGTGTATAAAAGGGGGGAAGCTTGTACATTCATATCTCGCTTTAACTGACTTGCAAGGATTAGCTAATTTAATCCTCATAACAACCTCATGCTGTATTGTCCCTACCTTACAAAGCAGGAACTGAGGCACAGGGAGGCCATATATTGGAATACTTCATAAAAGGAGACACAAAACAGTCATCCCAGTGACCACCTCTCGAGATAGGCAGTTACAGATGGAGTATATTTATTTTTACTCTTTAATCTTTTGTACTCTGAGAAATTCTAGTGGGCTTGTATCACTTTTTCAAAAGTCTGAAATGTTATAAATAAAATGACAAAACAATGATCCTTTTGGGGGTTACTATGTAACCTTCCCCCTCTCCTGAGACTCTCCCTGCAGGGAAGGAGAAGCTAGTGGCCTGAGGAGGGAGAATGGCAGACCAAGGAGTTGTCAGAATTCCTCTCCTGGCCTCTCCAGGGTAAATCCCCCATCTTGCACCCACCTAGACCAAGAGGGACTGCAGGGTCCCCTTTCCCAGGGAAACTAAGACCCTCAGCTATGCCTGACCTCCTGGCGTCTGCCCCTCTCTGAAAACCAGGGTCACCACTGGCATGTCATGTGCTGTGCTCTGGAAACTTCCTTAATGAGAAGACCAGGCTCCACACGCCAGGGCCTTTTTTTTTTTTTTTTGAGACAGTGTCTCGCTCTGTCAGCCAGGCTGGAGTGTAGTGGCACGATTTCAGCTCACTGCAACCTCCACCTCCTGGGCTCAAGCAGTTCTCCTGCCTCAGCCTCGTGAGTAGCTGGGATTACAGGTGTGTGGCACCACGCCCGGCTACTTTTTGTATTTTTAGTAGAGACAGAGTTTCACCATATTGGCCAGGATGGTCTTGAACTCCTGACCTCAGGTGATCTGCCTGCCTTGGCCTCCCAAAGTGCTGGGATTACAGGCGTGAACCACCGCGCCCGGCTGAACACCCTGGGGCCTTTATGGCACCTCCAGGCAAATTTGAAAAAGAAGCGTCATCTTCAAGACTCTTATCTTCCAGAAAATTGTCATAATAAATATCCAAGTAGCCTATCTTTGGTTTTTAAATAAGTTATAATAAAATACAAAAACATTTCAAAATTATAAAGATGTCTGCGGTGTGATGTCTGAGATATGGAATAATGACACACTGTACAGCCTGAACACATTTTTCTGTCTGTAGAGCCAACCTGCTCCCTCTGACTTGTTGGAACACATTTTATTTTGTGGAATGAAGTGTTGCCTGATTCTAGAATTGCAAATGAGGTCAGTTGAGATCTTTAAACTGAGTTTGTTGTAGTTTTGTCTTCAGACAGGTTTCTGTTCTCCTGCAGAGACTGGGAGACAAGACGCCTCACCCTTGCTGATGATCACCTTTCAAAGGGAGGGCTCTCAGGCTTTGAGAGAGGCCCTTCTGAGTCACAAGACATGCTTACAAACTGAAAGCTTTTTAGTAAATGCTCCAAGAAAGGGAGGTCGGGGCCTATCATCAGAAGTTGGCTAGAGCAGAGGTCCCCAAGCGGGCCACATAGTAGGAGGTGAGCGCATGGGCAAGCGAGCAAATGAAGCTTCATCTCTATTTCCAGCTGCTCCCCATCAGTGGCATTCCGCCTCCTGAGCCCCGCCTCCAGTCAGATCAGCAGCTGCGTCGATTCTGATAGGAGCATGAACCCTATTGTGAACCCCGCCTGTGAGGGATCTCAGTTGTGTGCTCCTTGAGACTCTGATGCCTGATGGTCTGTCACTGTCTCCCAGATGGGACCATCTCATTGCAGGAAAATGAGCTCAGGGCTCCCACCGATTCTGCATTATGGTGAGTTGTACAATTATTTCATGATATATTGCAATACGATAATAATAGAAACAAAATGCACTGTGAATGTTCATTTGAATCATCCCAATCCTCCCCTCAGCCCATCTGTGAAAAAATTGTCTTCCGTGAATCTAGTCCCTGACGCCAAAAAATTTGGGGACACCTGGGCTGGAGCATGGTGAGATTTCCTCACTGCGCTGAGCTTTTGCAGGCGGATGTTTTAGTGGAAGCAGCAAGAGTGCAAGTGCTGCTGGGCCATCCTAGGGGCGCAGTCTTATGCTGCTGGAAGTCTTGCTGGATACTTCTGTCAAGTCTCCTAGTGTGTGGGTTTGGATGAGTTGTCATGTGCTGAGGGTTCAGCAGTTCTCCGTGGGTCCCTGTCCACTTCATTGGCCCCTAATAATTGTTTCTGAGTGCAGAAACTAAATTTTAGTTTCATTTCACACATACTGCCTCTAGCCGTTTTTCTCTACTGCCTCGTGTATTTTGGGGAGTTACAGCTTGACTGAATCAATCTCAGGTGATCCCTTTTATTCTCATAGGAAAAATCACAGGCCAGGCGCGGTGGCTCAAGCCTGTCATCCCAGCACTTTGGGAGGCCGAGACGGGCGGATCACGAGGTCAGGAGATCGAGACCATCCTGGCTAACACGGTGAAACCCCATCTCTACTAAAAAATACAAAAAGCTAGCCGGGCGAGGTGGCGGGCGCCTGTAGTCCCAGCTACTCAGGAGGCTGAGGCAGGAGAATGGCGTGAACCCGGGAGGCGGAGCTTGCAGTGAGCTGCGATCCGGCCACTGCACTCCAGCCTGGGCGACAGAGCGAGACTCCGTCTCAAAAAAAAAAAAAAAAAAAGAAAAGAAAAATCACTAAGGGCACTTCTACATATGTTCTTTAGGTTTGTCAAGTGAAGAATGATGAGGTTTCCCAATTTGGAAAGAAAAGCTTTACTTCTCATAAAGAGTTGCAGCCTGGTCATTTGGACAGGCTGGAAAGCAGAGCCTCCGGCCAGAAGCCAGAACTAGGCACTTCAAGGAGCAGAAGACTAAGACGGGGATTTCACTCAATGGCTTGGCCAAATATACATACCCCCATAAGCTATACGAGAAGTCATGAATATGTATGAGAGGAGAAATGTGTGCATTCGTGATTGAACTTCCTGCCTCTCCGTGGGTCCAGTGTTCAGAAAATGGCACTGTTAGCATGACTTGAGGGTGGAGTTTTTGGGCCTCTGACCTCCAAGGTGAAGCAGAAGACTCAACAGCCCTCACTATGCATTATCTGTAGACGGGCTTAGAACCACTGCCTGGTCATTCTCTGTCATCCGGCTAGAACCACTGCCTGGTCAATGGTCTTTCAGCAGGAAGGAATGCTGGTTAGTTGTGTCAAAACTGCAAAAATGGAAGGGCCATAGTCTGGCACTTGATGGATATCAGTGGTGGAGTCACCCCAAAGGGCTGATTGCTGTTTCGCCCTTTGGGAAGAAAGCCTAATGATACTTAGTGAGGAAGGGGATATAACAAGGTATGTCTGAGCTCCTGTCCAATCATGGCTGGGAACTCAGTTTTCAGGCTTTCTCTGGAGTACCCTTGGCCACAAGGGTTTCTGTTCAATCAGTTGTGGGGTTGTTTAAGTGTGTATTGGCTGGGCGCAATGGCTCACACCTGTAATCCCAGCACTTTGGGATCCCGAGGCAGGCAGATCTGAAAAAAAAAAAGTGTATCACCTCCAGCCTCGCTCTCTCTCTTCCTCCTGCTCTGGCCATGTGATGTGTCTGCTCCCTCTTTGTCTTCTACCATAATTATAAGTTTTCTGAGGCCTCTGCAGAAGCCAAGCAGAGACTGCAATGCTTTCTGTACAAGCTGCAGAACCATGAGCCAATGAAGCTTCTTTTCTTTATAAATTACCCAGCCTCAAGTATTTCTTTTTTCTTTTCTTTTTTTTGAGATGGAGTCTTGCTCTGTCACCCAGGCTGGAGGGCAGTGGCGCAATCTCAGCTCACTGCAAGCTCCGCCTCCCGGATTCATGCCATTCTCTTTCCTCAGCCTCCCAAGTAGCTGGAACTGCAGGCACCCGCCATCACACCCAGCTAATTTTTTTTTTTTTTGTATTTTTACTAGAGATGGGGTTTCACCATGTTAGCCAAGATAGTCTTGATCTCCTGACCTCGTGATCTACTCACCTCGGCCTCCCTCCCAAAGTGCTGAGATTACAGTCATGAGCCACTGTGCCTGGCCTCAAGTATTTCTTTGTAACAATGTGAGAACAGAGTAATACAGAAAATTGGTACCAGGAGTGGGGCGTTGCTATAAAGATACCTGAAAATGTGGAAGTGACTTTGGAACTGGGCAACAGGCAGAGGTTGGAAGACTTTGGAGGGCTCAGAAGAAGACAGGAAGATGAGAGAATGTTTGGAACTTCCTAGAGACTGGATAAATCATTGTGACCAAAATGCTGATAGGGATATGTATAGTGACACAGGCTGACAAGGTCTCAGATGGAAATGAGGAAGTTATTGGGACTGGAGCAGAGGTCATTTTTGTTATGCCTTAGCAAAGAACTTGGCAGCACTGTGCTCCTGCTCTAGGGATCTGTGGAATTTTGAACTTGAGAATGATGATTTAGGGTAAGTGGTGGAATAAATTTCTAAGCAGCAAAGCATTCAAGATGTAGCCTGGCTGCTTCTAACAACCTATGCCCATATGTGTGAGCAAATAAATGATTTAAAATTGTAATGTATATTTATTTATTTTTTATTTATTTATTTATTATTTATTTATTTTTATTATTATTTTTTTTTTTTTGAGGCGGAGTCTCACTCTGTCGCCCGGACTGGAGTGCAGTGGCCAGATCTCAGCTCACTGCAAGCTCCGCCTCCCGGGTTTACGCCATTCTCCTGCCTCAGCCTCCTGAGTAGCTGGGACTACAGGCGCCCGCCACCTCGCCCGGCTAGTTTTTTTTTGTATTTTTAGTAGAGACGGGGTTTCACCGTGTTAGCCAGGATGGTCTCGATCTCCTGACCTCGTGATCCACCCGTCTCGGCCTCCCAAAGTGCTGGGATTACAGGCTTGAGCCACCGCGCCCGGCCCTATTTATTTATTTTTGAGGCAGAGTCTTGCTCTGTCGCCCAGGCTGGAGTGCAGTGGCCGGATCTCAGCTCACTGCAAGCTCCGCCTCCCGGGTTCCCGCCATTCTCCTGCCTCAGCCTCCCAAGTAGCTGGGACTACAGGCGCCTGCCACCTCGCCCAGCTAGTTTTTTGTATTTTTAGTAGAGACGGGGTTTCACTGTGTTCGCCAGGATGGTCTCGATCTCCTGACCTTGTGATCCGCCCGTCTCGGCCTCCCAAAGTGCTGGGATTACAGGCTTGAGCCACTGCGCCCGGCCTGTAATGTATATTTAAATACTAAATACACAGAGGGTAAAAGTGTAGAATGTTTGCAGCTAGGCCATGTGGTAGATAAGAAAAGCCCATTTTTAGGGGAGGGATTCAAGCAAGCTGCATACATTTACGTAAGTTAAAAGGAGTCAGGTGCTAATAACCAAAACAATGGGGAGAAGGCCTTGAAGGAATTTCAAAGACCTTCAAGGCAGATCTTCCCATTACAGGCCTGGAGGCCTAGGAGGGTTGAATGGTTTGGGCCAGCCCCAGATCCCTGGCAGCCTCGAGATGCTGCTCCCTGCATCCTTGCCACTCCAGCTTCAGCCATGGCTCAAAGGGGCCCAAGTACAGCTCTGGTGGCTGCTTCAGAGCGTGCAAGCCATAAGCTTTGGCAGCTTCCATGTGGTGTTAAGCGTGTGGGTGCACAGAGTGCAAGAGTTGAGTCTTGGGAACCTCTGGCTAGATTTCAGAGGATCTATGGAAAAGCTTGGATGTCCAGGAAGGAGCCTGCTGCAGGGGCAGTGCCCTTATGGAGAAGCTCTACTACAGCAGTGGAGAGGAGGGGAAATGTGGGATTGGAGCCCCAACACAGTCCCCACTGGGACACTGCCTATTGGAACTATGCGAAAGGGGCCACCATCCTCCAGACCCACCAATAGCTTGCACCCTGTACCTGGAAAAGCCTCAGGCTCTCAATGCCAGCCCATGAGAGTGGCCATGGGGTGCTGAACCCTGCAAAACCACAGGGTCATAGCTGAGCAAGGCCTTGAGAGCCCACCCCTAGCATGCTTGGATGTGGGACATGGAGTCAAAGGAGATTATTTTGGAACTTTAAGATTTAGTGACTGCCTTGCTGGGTTTTGGGCTTGCATGAGGCCTGTAGCTCCCTTCTTTTGGGTGATTTCTCCATTTTGAAATGGGAATATTTACCCAATGCTTGTACTCCCATTGTGTCTTGGAAAAACATAACTTGTTTTTGATTTTACAGGCTCATAGGTGGAAGGGATTTGCCTGTGTCAGATGTGACTTGGAACTTTGAACTTTTGAGTTAATGCTGAAATGAGTTAAGACTTTGAGGGACTATTGGGAAAGCATGATTGTATTTTGCAACGGGAGAAGAACATGAGATCTGGGGGGCAAGGGTTGGAATGATATGGTTTGCATCTGTGTTCCCATCAAGTCTCATGTTGAATTGTAATCCCTGGTGTTGGAGGTGAGGTGTGGTGGGAGGTGATTGAATCATGGGGGTGGATTTCTTACGATGAGTTTAGCACCATCCCCACTTGGTACTGCTTTCACGACAGTGAGTGAGTTTTCATGAGACCTGGTTATTCAGAAGGGTGAGACATAGCCCTCTTCCCTCTCTCTTGCTCCTGCTTCCACCATGTGAGATGTCTCACTGCCCTTTGCCTTCTGCCATAACTGGAAGCTTGCCAAGGCCTTCCTACAAGCAGAAACCACTATGCTTCCTATACAGCCTGCAGAACCATGAGCCAACTAAACCTCTTTTCTTTATAAATTACGCAGTCTCAGGTGTTTCTCTATAGCAATGTGAAAATGGAATAATACAGAGGGCTTATGATTTTATTTTTACTTCTCAGATTATGTTTTAGTAGAAGAAAAGAGCTAAGTGAGCCGGGTGCGGTGGCTCACACCTGTAATCCCAGCACTTTGGGAGGCTGAGATGGGTGAATCACAAGGTAAGGAGTTTGAGACCAGCCTGGCCAACATGGTGAAATGCCATCTCTACTAAAAACACAAAAAATTAGCAGGGCATGGTGGCGCGTGCCTGTAATCCCAGCTATTTAGGAGGCTGAGGCAGGAGAATCGCTTGAACATAGGAGACAGAGGTTGCAGTGAGCTGAGATCACACCACTGCACTCCAAACCTGGGCAACAGAGTGAGACTCCATCACAGAAAAAGAAAAAAAAAGAAAAGAGCTAAGTGTAGCTGTGGCAGGCCAGGTCTCACTAACACAGGCCTCTGTTACAACTATCTCAGCACTAACTGAGTAGTTAGGTTAAATATTAAAAGCTAATTGAGCCAGTGCCCTTGTAGTAGGACAAGCTGCAGACAAAACCCCTCAGACACTGAGTTAAAGAAGAAAGCGGTTTATTCAGCTGGGAGCATCAGCAAGACTTCTGTCTCAAGAGCCGAGCTCCCTGAGTGAGCAATTCCTGTCCCTTTTAAGGGCTCACAACTCTAAGGGGGTGCGTGTGAGAGGGTCGTGATTGAGCAAGCAGCGGGTATGTGACCGGGGGCTGCGAGCACCAGTAATTAGAATGGAACAAAACAGGACAGGGATTTTCACAGCGCTTTTCCATACAATGTCTGTAATCTATAGATAACATAACCAATTAGGTCAGGGGTTGATCTTTAACTACCAGGCCCAGGGTGCGGCGCCGGGCTGTCTGCCTGTGGATTTCATTTCTGCCTTTTAGTTTTTACTTCTTCTTTCTTTGGAGGCAGAAATTGGACATAAGACGATATGAGGGGTGGTCTCCTCCCTTACCCTCATACAAAGTCTGGAATGTAACAAAGAGTCCAGTAAGAGTTTTTCCTAGGCCTTTCCTGGGGCTTGAAACATGACAAGCTAATGAAGGAATTCTTAACAGGACCCTTTTAGGATTAAACAAGTTTTTTGGGGGGTTCTGAAGAAACTCCTCACACTACCACAAGTAAGTTTATTGAGGGTGTAAAGGAACTCCCCAAGCCTCCATGATTTAGCAGGAGATAAGGGTAATCACCCCAGCACCTGGACCCATTTAGTTTAAATGTATTTCTGAGGCTCCAGAGAAGATTTTCAGGACTCAGATCTTAGTTAATAGATTAAAAGTTAACCACTTACGTCTTTACATGAATGCACACTTACACATAGACATAGAGCTTGGAAGGTATATAAGCTTTGGAAAACTTTGTAATTTTGAGTTGGTCTGGTGATAATTTCCAGGTCTTCTCCCTGTAACCAGTTACAAAAATAAAAATTCTCTCCTCTCCCAGTTCGTCCGCATCTCGTTATTGGTGATGAGAACAAGCAGCCCGACCCTTGGTTTGGTCTGGGAGCACAGTCATGGCTTAGATCACTGCAGTGGAACAGAAAAGGCTAACTATGATGATAGTTATATATAGATCTGAAGCTGCTGTACTTGAAATGTCTCTGAACTGGCTGATATGTAGGACAATCCTTTACATGTTCTAGATTGTAAAAGAAGATAAGAAAAGAAAAATAGCTCAGAGCAGTCCGAGCCATGTGAGGTGTGCAAATGTTATCAGGCCCCCAGTGAAACAAGTGTGGCACTTCACTCATGCTCTCTACACCCAAGCCTGGGGGCCGTTGTTTGAAGGCATCTAGAAATCCTCTCCACGACTGCCCTGTGGACTCAGAAACTGAGTTTCCAACTATTAGCCTTCGTGTTTGTTTATTTTCATAGAAATTTCCCCTCGTTAAATGCCTGATGGCTAGTACCATCTAGCAGATACCCTCTACTACCAAGTCCCAACTGGGGATTCCACTGGCTTTAACTGAATGAGAAAAGGGACTTAGATTGTTCAAAGCAGGAAACTGACTCGATTTTGAGCACTCCATTTCCCCTCTTGACTCTCCATGCCCTGGGGACATTTTGGTCTGAGAGCCCTTCTCTCACCTCAAGAATCAGATTCAGAACCAAAGGCTGAGCTTGTTTGTGGCAGCAAAGCTGATGGCCCATGTATCTGGGGCACTTCCTTCTTCTTCGCACCACCCATGTTCAACTTTCTTCTGGAGGAAACTTCAGAACATTTCAGTCATGTGTCTGCTGGGAGGTACAGGGAGGCTTGATTCCTGAGCCCTTCCAAGAGGACAGGAAGGCTTCTTCCTAGGCCTGCAGGGATGGTCTCTCTTCCCTCTGCAAGCTTGGCTGGGTCTTGACAGAGAGTATGGATCTTAATAAAAAAAAAAAACTCTCCCTTTTCATCATCTGTTTTTAAAAAAGAGTAAGGTGTTTGTTTTTGCATTTTTGTTTCTCTGTAGGAGACTGAGGATCTAGGATTCCCCTGGAGGAAGCAGGGGCATTCCTTCTATGATTGGTACCCTCAAGTGGACACACATGCATATATACACAAGTACATGCACATACGTGTGCCGACACACACACACACAAATACATGCAAATATGTGTGTAGATACACACACACAAGTACATGCACATATGTGTGCGGTTACACACACGCACACACAAATACATGCACATATGTGTGCACACACATGCGCACACACAAGTATATGCACATAAGTGTGCAGATACACACATGCACACACACCTGTGGGATATGATGAGGTTTCTCTTCAAATAATCTGATCAATATTTTATTCTTTAACTCATAGTACCCGACCCACATCCGTGTGAAGAGACCACTAAACAGGCTTTGTGTGAGCAACAAGGCTGTTTATTTCACCTGGGTGCAGGTGGGCTGAGTCCGAAAAGAGCATCAGTGAAGGGAGATGGGGTGATGCCGTTTTATAAGATTTGGGTAGGTAGTGGAAAATTACAGTCAAAGGGGGTTGTTCTCTGGCTGGCTGGGGTGGGGGTCACAAGGTGCTCAGTGGGAAAGCTTTTTGAGCCAGGATGAAGGAATTTCACAAGGTAACATCATCAGTTAAGGCAGGAACAGGCCATTTTCACTTCTTTTGTGATTCTTCAGTTGCCTCAGGCCATCTGGATGTGTAAGTGCATGTCACAGGGAATATGATGGCTTAGCTTGGGCTCAGAGGCCTGACACCCCCTTTCTCCTTTTTTCCTTTGTTAGATGCCCAGGCATGCCACAGTACTAGGCGTTATCAGTACCAGCTCACATTCCTTTCCTTATTTGGAAAGAGGACTAACTTCCTAGCTCATTACAGACACCCCTTCCCCTTCCTCTCCACTGTCTTTTACTTGCCCACCTTATCTAAAAAAATCAAGTGTTTAGCCAACTGGGATTAGTTTAGATTGTATGACCTGACCCCAGCCAATGGGAAAAGGTACAGGGGCAGGACTCGCGTCAGGAATAAAGGCTCTCGTGCCCCTTTGTTCAGGTGTACTCTCATGGTGACTGGCCAAGGAGGCACCCCTCCGTGCAGAAATAAAATTGCTTTGCTAAGAATCTGTTGTTCGAGTTGTAGCAGGACAAGCCACAGACAAAACTCCTCAGACAATGAGTTAAAGAAGGAAGAGGTTTATTCGGCCAGCAGCATTGGCAAGACTCCTGTCTCAAGAGCGGAGCTCCCCAACTGAGCAATTCCTGTCCCTTTTAAGGGCTCACAGCTCTACGGGGGTCCACGTGAGAGGGTTGTGATCGATTGAACAAGCAGGGGGTACGTGACTGGGGGCTGCATGGACTGGTGGTCAGAATGAAACAGAACAGACTGGGAAGTTTCACAATGTCTTCCTATAATCTACAGATAACATCAGTTGCTAGGTCAGGGGTCGAATTTTAACTACCAGGCTTAGGTCAGGCAGGCCCAGGCCTGCTTTCAGGTCTGGTTCGTAGGCGCCGGGCTGCCTGCCTTTAGTTTTGCTTCTCTTTCTTTTTCTAAATGTAAAACAATATGAGAGGGTCTGTCTCTCTTCTCTCAGAGTATTCAATTTCCTTAGGATTTTGAGTTTTATTCCTCACACACCCTTGAAGCCCCCCTACACTCACACAGATACACACACGGAGGGCACCCATGCATGCAGGCATATAGCACACGTGAACACATATATACACACGTGTGTTCCTGTCTGGCTTTCACCTCTGGGGCTACAGAGATTGGAGGAAATCAGGAGAGGAGACAGGGGGAGCCAAAGGAGAGTATCGAGCAGAGGAGAGGGGTCCATTAGGAGAAGAGGCCATACCTCCCAGGAGACCAGGGAGCTCCCTTTCCTGCTGCGACTCTCTAAAATCCTATGTTTATCTTCTTGGACTTGGGAATCGATTCTCCAATAGTGAAACCAGATGGACTCTGGCTTCAGATGGGCTTATATCTTTCTGGGGGTTGAATTCCTGTGGAGACTTGAGCTGAAGGTATGAGTTCTCTGTGGCCCTTCTGGACTCTTCTTGCCTCAGTGATAAGGGAAGAATGAGGTATACACTTTGAGTTCAGATTTGTATGGAGACAAAATTTATTAGAACAGGAGGCCAAAAATAACAAAAAATGGAGGGAATCAGTGCGGGAAAGAACCACACATGTTGATGTCCCCCGAACACTTACAGAACTATCCCCTGTTCTTCCTCATCTATAGTCATGAAACTGGTGGGTTTGCTTAATTAGTTATTTCTGATCTCTTTACACTCTCAGGGAATGTAAGGGGTCAGCAGATTTCTGCTGAAGCCACCTCAGAGCTGGGGTGTGCAAATGTGAGGTGACCAAATGTGTGGTGACACGTAGGGCTTCTCCCCTGTGTGTATCCTCTGGTGGTAGCAGAGGCTTGACTTCCGGCTAAAGCGCTGCCCACACCCCCTGCAGACGTAGGGCTTCCCCCCATGTGTGTCCTTTGGTGTCTGAGGAGGCTTGACTTCCGGCTAAAGCCCCACCCACACCCCCTGCAGATGTACGGCTTCCCCCCGTGTGCGTCCTTTGGTGTGTAATAACATCTGACGTATCACTGAAACCTTGCCCACACTCTCCATACTTGACGTTTGCAATTCTTTAGATTCCTACCCCCACAAATAATTTGCCTGTGTTCCCTGGATTCGCTTTCTGGCCTGTTCTGGACTCTTCTTCCATCATTCTTTCTCCCACTCTAAGCTCCCCATTTGTCCTTTGGGTGGGCTAGAAAAAACCCTTGGAATCTCCCTCTGCCATGTCCTTTTATTCAAGAGTTTGGACCTTTCCTTGATCTCTTGACCTTTGGTTTTGTCATTACAGCTGGATCAGAATATTGCTGCTCCTGATTCTGATCCCCTGGGCAGGGGTTCTCTGGTTGGAGGAGTTTTCTTGCAGATGGTCCTGGGAAGTTCTGAGAGGAGTGATTGCGTTCCACATGTTGACTGAGAAATTTCTGACTTGAAAAGGTCAGACAGCATGAGGGACATGGATAGATCTCTGGCTTTGGTTCTGAAAGAGGAAGTTTTTGGTCAGGGTAGACGTTTTGTTCAGGCCTTACCACATACAAAGGTATGAAGATCAAATGAAAACCAGTCATTCTTCATATGTTAACAATGCAAACTCTCTCCTACCAAGTGCTGGATGGACCTTTACAGTTCATTTTTCCATTCAACTTTTATTCACTACATCTTAAAAATTTCAGAAATCCCACGTCTTGGGCCTTTTCTACGCATCAGCCAGACGAGGTGAAACCTCAAGCAGCACCAGCAGCAGCGTCATTCCTTACACAGATGGAACTGCAGTGACCTTCCCCCACAAGTCCTATAGTCTTCCCTGATCACCCTCTGCTTCATCCTCCCTCCCTGGTCCCTGGGCACTTTTGCTGACACGAGGTCTTCAGCTATTTTATTCTACTGAGAAATAGCACTCTTGGTGACTTAGGTGAGATTGTCCTTAGTGACTTCCTAAGAGGGGAAAAGGATCTATTAGGAGAACTCAGCCTGGAGTTCCACAAATGTGGTTAAAGAGATGTGTGAGCAAATCTGAATTTTGGGTCTCCTCATTCAAAAGGACATATTTAATTGAGGACTGTTATGTGCCTGGTTCTCCATCACGAGGTGGGATTCAGGTTGGCCAACACAGAGTGGTCCAGGTCCCACCGACTAAAGGACTCTGGGTCCTGCTGCCCCAACTAGGTGCATGAACTGCTTCTATTTCAGATTCTACAAATCATAAAATGAGAATATGCTCTTTCTCAGGCTGCACGTCAAGTATTCATGTTTGAGTTATTTCATTCAGTCTGAGCCCATTTCAAATACAATAGGAAGTCTTGTTTCAAAATATATCCCTGCTCAGGCTTACCTCCGTGCTCCCCACCTTCATCCTGTCCACCATTCTCTCTCACCTGGAAACTGGAGCAGCTCTGAGGGGATGACCCACCACAGCCTGTTTTCCAAAAATGAACCAAAGCTGAACTATTATTACTGGCCTCAGGACCATTGCACTAGCTGCGCCCTGTGCCTGGAACCCTTGGCCCACAGGCACTTGCACTTCTCAAATGCTGTCTCCTAAGAGAAACCTTCCCTGACAATCCCCTGCAACACTCTACTCTCACCTCACACTGACCCCCAGGTCTCACACTGACCCCAGGTCTCACATTGACTCCAGGTCTCATGCTGATCCCCAGTTATTCTTTCTGGCTTCATTTTCTTCAAAGCACTAATCACTGTCTGATATTACACATATGTCTGTATGTCATCATATGGTTCCCTGATTCACATGTCATCTGTTCAAGAGCAGTTTTTCCGATTGTCTGAATCAATCTGTATTTATACTTCCTGCAACATCGTCTGGCACAGAGTAGGAATTCACATGACAGCTAATTGAGATAATGAATGAATGAATAAGCACATGCATATCATTAATAAACATCACCGAAATGCCAGAAGAAACTACCTTGTTGGGAGAGCTGGTAGGTGTTTGAGAACTTGATTTTTGTCTTTAAGTCTTTCAGTACTATATGCTGTTAAATACTCTGTGCATGAAGTACTTAGAATGTAAAATCAGAACAAAGATTTAAAACAATAAAAATTGTTCCAAAGAGGCAAAGGCATATAACATGAATATTTAATTTTGGAAGTCACTGATGTGAAATTTTACTGACTTTAGATGGTATTTTACTCTCCTTAAGAGTTAAACCATGAAAATTCTCTAGGATAATTATTTCTTTCCTGTCCTTTTAAAAGAGTAGTAGTGATGCCCACCTCTCCCGGCCATGAGCTCTTTCTTCCACTTGCTGCCCCACTTGCTGCCCAGTTCCTGGCTGTACTCATCCCCATACCAGACCAGCAGTTCACAGCCTGGCCTAATGACTCGGCAGGTTCTATAGAAGACCTGCCTGTGGTACTGGAAGGCCACCAGGTTCTGCTCTTCATCATCCCGGGCACAGTTCACATACCTGGGGTCAGGACAGGCAAAGGGAAAGAAAAGAGGCAGTGAGTTCCCAGTATCTGTCAGATCCAGGTCTGACCCATCACCTGCTGGTCTAGGCCTCCATGGTCTGTGCTGACCACTCCCCCACCGCTCCTCTGGGAACCTTCTGCTCATTCCTAAATCTCTTTCACAATGTCATATGAACTTGCACTTCTGACTACACTGCTCATCCTACCTAGAATGCTTCCCTGCCGTGCCTAAATAACCATTTTTTCAAAGCCGAACTCCAGACCTACCTCCACCTTGATTGGCCATAAAACACATTGACCTCTAGCTTCTCTAAACTCTAAATTAATTCTGTTTTATACACAGAACTTGGTGCTGGATCATGTGCTCTGTTTCTAGATTAGCACACATCATTCCAAACTCAGCCCAAGTCCATCTTTCTTGGACAGGCCTTCCTCTAATCACCCTACAGTTCACTCAGGTGCCATTCACTTGACTTCCCCAGATTCCCAGAGAAACTTAGAAGTCTTTTTCTCTTGGCCCAATAATATAGAACAGTAATAGTTGATTTGTTTTTCTATTCTCTGATAGAACGAGAGCCCATTGTGGAAAGGGGCTGGGTCATCCTGCAGCTCGCTTCTGTTCAAGTAGTGAACTTCACTTCCTAACCTGGAACATACTAAGTGCTTAATAAATGTGGATTACATATATTAAAGCATGAATTCAGTGTCCCCCGTGAATCTAGGCTTCTCAAGGTTTATGTTGGTGCCTCAATTTTGTCTAACATACATATTGTGTTTTGATATAAATAAATCATAATATCTATATTGTTGTTTTTTATTTCTAAATGTTGACAGTATAAAACAGCATTGTATGGAGAAAAATAGAAATAGCGGATGTGAAAATCATTGAAGGAGGCATAATGAGAAGGAAGGAGATCCAGGTTTGTGAGAGATGAAGGTTCTGTCTGAAACTCAGGGAGGTACTGGCCTTCCCTCATCCAGTTGGCCCAGGATTTATCTTTTCCATCCACATACTCATAGCAGTTTCTCCCCTTGGTGATCTGAGTTTCAGAAAAATAAGGTAAAGCTTTTTAGAGGGTAAAAATCAGAAGAATTATTTTACTCCACTGTCATCAATGGCCTTTGGGCCTGCAGCGCTTCAACTGCCAACTGAGACCACATGGCCTGCACCTTAGTCATCATCTACACATCTCAGTTGGTTTGTCTAGTCAGAGCAGAAGCTCCACAAGGGAGGATGCATTTCTTTGTCTTTGTACCACTCTGCTCCCATGTACCCTCTGATCTCTAAACAAGAATTTCATGTTCCTGCAAAGACCCTTGAGTACACAGAGCTAACCATGTTTTCCCTACCTATATCCTGACATGTAGAAGGTGATGTCCCACCAAAGGCAGAGAAGGGATGTGGGAAGATAGAACAGGGGAAATGACAGGCTCTTCTCACCAGCCAGGAGTATCCATTGTTGGCTGCCTCTTCGTTCTCTGTAATTCGGCCCTCATAGGGGCCGAAGTGCAGACCCAGTGGCAGATCAGATGCCTCGTTCCATACTCCAAGCCCAGCCTGAGGGATGCCTGATGGCCCAATTCTCAGCCCCGGGGGCAGACTGAGGGCTGAACGGTTGGGATGCCCTTTGTTCACTGCACTGTCCTTTACAAATGTAGGGGGCTGATGAGCAGCACAGCTGTCAATGAAGAAGTTCTGACACATCTCACAATCTGGAAGTGAGGGAAGCAGGGATTAGGAAAGTTATAATGCATGCTCCTCGATATAAGAGCTTCGGAAAGAGTTGGGTGCTCACATTATTTAGCCCCAATCCTGTACTCTAATTCGTTAGAGTGAGGGAATGATTTGTGGGCCAAATGGTGAAATTAATTGCACCAGGACATAACAGCAAGCTGTGAGAGTGGCCGAAAGGGCCGACAGAGGTTGTCTTCATCCTGGGGCTCACTGACCTCTTTGTATGCATGACCCTTTCTTTCTCTCAGGCTATACATCTTTCCTTCAGTCTCCTTCCTCCTGAGCTCTAGGTTGGAGAAGAGTAGATAGGTAAAATTGGGAGTCTGGAGTGTTCGTCCTTGTTTCATAACAAAATGTGAAATCTCCTACCATCAAATTAGCATCTACCTTTCTACATACTCTAGTCTCCCCTTCTTTACTGCTTCAGAGAGACTTAGACCCCACACTCACACTGACTGTAGATGCCTATTCAATTTTAGTTTCTGCCTGTTCTCATTATCCCATTAACCTCCCAACCTTTCTACTTATAAAATGGTTCATTCATGCATTTATTCATTTATAAAATATTTCTTGAGGGCACATTTCATCTTAGGCATTGAACAAAGGCCTGGACATACAACACCAAGAAAGTATAATCTCTATAAGAGATCTTCTATAAACTAGTTGACGTGTGATGGGAGAGGAAATGTAGAAATGCACAAAAGAAGATCTATTATCAGAGATACTTATTGGATGCCTTGCATGTATCAATTCATTTATATTTAATTTAATGATTTCAAGCAATATATGAGCTGTATATACTTGGTCTCATTTTACAGATTACCGTTCAGGAGCTCAGAGAATGTATAAGATTTGCCCAAGGCCCCAATGCTTCTATGTGGATTATAATTCAAGTGAGTGACCAAAGTTAATGTTCTTACATGCTATTCAATGGTGTATCCAAGGCTGGGCATGGTGGCTCAAGCCTGTAATCCCAGAATTTTGGGAGGCTGAGGTGAGCAGATCACTTGAGGCCAGGAGTTTGAGACCAGCCTGGTCAACATGGTGAAACCCTGTCTCTATTAAAAATACAAAAATCAGCTGGGCATGGTGGTGTATGCCTATAATCCCAGCTACTCAGGTGACTGAGGCATGAAAATCGCTATTTTCATGGAGGCAGAGGTTGCAGTGAACCGAGATCACGCCACTGCACTCCAGCCTGGGTGACAGAGTGAGACTGTCTCAGTGAACAAATAAATAATTTTAACAAAATACTGCATCTAACTTCTGCTCTCACAGTTGAGTCCAGCTTAAGCCCAGGCCTATCCAAAGTCCACCCCATATAGGTAGACTATACTCATCAACCTTTCTAGAGGACATAGAGGGACTAAAGTCCCCCTATACTTTTTCTTACCCAGTTTTAGTCTAGAGTGCTGTCCAGAGGTACTTGCTTCTCCAGGAGGGGACGCTGGTTTCTGAGCCTGCTCTGAGCCACTTGTACTCAGTAAATTTGGTGTTCCTGACAATTCTTTCAAACTAGATTCATTATTGAATGATGTCTTGGGCATTTCCTTTAATGTGAGAGTCACATATTAAAAGATAACATGCATTTCTTTAGTTCTTTATGGCTTGCAACATGTTTTCATATGCATGACTCTAGTTAATGTTCAAACCTTGGAAATACCTAGAGTGTCTAAATACTAGAGGGAAAAGAAAGGTCTAAGTGGGTAGTGAATCTGGGACTGTAACCCATGTCTTAAGGCTCTTTCCTTCAACTTTCTCTCAAAATGTTCTATATAAGTTAAAGGGAAGGAGGAAGAATACTTGGGAAGACTAGCTGGAGAATCAACGAGATCTGTGAAAGAAGGGCTTACAGAGAGAAGGAGGGAATCTTCCATAAACTAGTAGACTTTTGGGGCCGGGCGCGGTGGCTCAAGCCTGTAATCCCAGCACTTTGGGAGGCCGAGACGGGCGGATCACGAGGTCAGGAGATCGAGACCATCCTGACTAACATGGTGGTGAAACCCCGTCTCTACTAAAAAATACAAAAAACTAGCCGGGCGAGGTGGCGGGCGCCTGTAGTCCCAGCTACTCGGGAGGCTGAGGCAGGAGAATGGCGGAAACCCGGGAGGCGGAGCTTGCAGTGAGCTGAGATCCGGCCACTGCACTCCAGCCTGGGCGACAGAGCGAGACTCCGTCTCAAAAAAAAAAAAAAAAAAAAAAAAAAAAAAAAACTAGTAGACTTTTGATGGAAAGGGAAATGTAGAAAAGCAGAGGGACAAAGCACATCCAGAAAATGAGGTAATAGGGCAGTAAGGTTGGGAACAGAACAAAGAGATGATTGGCAAAAATATATCTAGACAACTAAGAAAATGATGTCAAAGTTGCATGTTGCCATATCCTTGAAAGAATATTTGGCTTTGGAATTAGATTAGGTAGTTCCTGTACCAATTCTGCTTGTCTGCTTGAATAAGGGTGTATTGTTAGCTAATTCTCTTTAGTTCCTGATCCAGAAATTGGCATGCATGCTTCCTTTTTTTTTTTTTTTTTAGAGTCTTGCTCTGTTGCCTAGGCTGGAATGCAGTGGCATGATTTCAGCTCACTGTAGCCTCCACCTCCCAGATTCAAGAGATTCTCCTACCTCAGCCTCCCGAGAAGCTAGGATTATAGGCACCACCATACCCAGCTAATTTTTGTGTATTTATTAGAGACAGGGTTTCGCTAGGTTGGCCAGGCTGGTCTCGAACTCCTCACCTCAAGTGATCCACCCACCTCAGCATCCGAAAGTGCTGGGATTATAGGCAAGAGCCCCTGCATCCAGCCCATGCTAATTTTTTAATTCTTTTTTTTTTTTTGTGAGAGGGAGTCTCACTGTTGCCTAAGCTGGAATGCAGTGGCACGATCTCAGGTCACTGCAGCCTCCATCTCCCAGGTTCAGGTGATTCTCCTGCTTCAGCCTCCTCAGTAGTTGGGATTACAGGTGCCCACCACCATGCCCAACTGATTTCTGTAGTTTTAGTAGAGATGGGGTTTTACCATGTTGGCCAGGCTGGTCTCAAACTCCTGACCTCAGGTGATCTGCCCACCTCTGCTTCTCAAAGTGCTGAGATTACAGGTGTGAGCCACTACCCCTGACGCTAATTCTTAATATTGTAGTGAACATGAAAGATAATAATGTTCACAAAGTGTTTTTTGAGCTACTTAATACAGTATGAATGTGAGATTCATAATTTTCCTCGCCGGGCGCAGTGGTTCACACCTGTAATCCCAGCACTTTGGGAGGCTGAGGAAGGCAGATCACCTGAGGTCAGGAGTTTGAGACCAGTCTGGCCAACCCCGTCTCTACAGAAAACACAAAAAACTAGCTGGGTGTGGTGGCAGGCCCCTGTAATCCCAGCTACTCGGGAGGCTGAGGCAGGAGAACAACTGGGACTCAGGAGGTGGAGGTTGCAGCGAGCCAAGATCGCACCACTGCACTCCAGCCTGGGTGACAAGAGTGAAACTCTGTCTCAAAAATAAAATAAAACAAAATAAAATAAATAAATAATTTTTCTCACAGACTGGGTGCGGTGGCTCACGTCTGTAATCCCAGCACCTTGGGAGGCCGAGGTGGGAGGATGGCTTGAGCCCAGGAGTTCAAGACCAGCCTGAGCTACATGGCAAAACCCTGTCTCTACGAAACACATAAAAGTTAGCCGGGCATGCTGGTGCACACCTGTGGTCCCAGCTACTCAGGAGGCTGAGGCAGGAGGATCACACTAACCTAGGAGATGGAGGCTGCAGTAAGCCAAGATTGAGCCATTGCACTCCAACCTAGGCGAAAGAGCCAGACCCTGTCTCAAACCACCCCCCGCCCCCACAGAAAAATAACAAATGAAAATTATCTCATAGTCCTGATATCATCTCTACAGTTGAAATCTAACTCAAAGGTATTTCCAGCATCTCTTGACCCTGTTACTTATAGTTTAATTCATAAACTTGGAATCAGTCATTCAGAAAACACTCAGGAGGCTGTCAGAGGCCCTGAGCTGGGCTTGGGAGTTCTGAGAAGAATCAGGTATGGACTAGACTCCTGAAGAGCTCACAATGAAGAGGCAGCAGGCAGGCTAAACAAATAATTCCAAACAACATGACAGTTCCCTAACTGGAGCCCAGAGGAAGGAGCTGTTACTGTCTTCTACAGGAATGAGCATTTGAAATCGATTCCAGAAGAATATATTTTTACTTAATAGGGTATGACCTATATGAAGTCCTAAACCATTTTCTTATTTGTTGTTTCTCAATCTTCAAACCTGAAGCTCCTCAGGGCTGGAAGCTGCTTCCTCTGATCAGAATGGGTCCCTTATGAGGGTAGGGACCCTATCTCCTTCTGGGACCATCCACAGTATGAATTGTCTATTTACTTGGAAGCTTCCCTTAATCAGAGTGTTTTAGTGCAAATCTCACTTTACCATAACAGAAAAACTGAGGTTGAAAAATCAGTTGGACGAATGTTGTAAAGACATATGGGTAAGACAGCATAAACTTTAAAAAACTATGAAACTTTTAATGATCTTGTAAGTGCTTTAGAGAAGGAGTTTTGGATTAGACTGCACCAACACTGAATGTGAGCCCAGGGATATAATTGAACATTTTTATACCTCAGTTTTCTCATCTGTAAAATGGCTATAGTTATAGCATCTACTTAATAGGTCCTATATGTAAAGTTGAATACGTACTATACATAAAGTTTATTCATGTAAAATGCTGAAAACAAAGTCTGAATATACTGAGAAAATAATACCATGGTAACGATTATTGTTGCTGTTCTTATTAACTCTTAAAATAATGATGACATCAGACACTGTGCTAAAGAGATCAGGAAAGGAAGGCAGTAGTTCCTAGGATAGTCTGTACATTCTCCTTCTCTTACCTGTATTTGCATCTTTGAGGAAGGTTTCTTGTCAATAGGATTTGGGAAATACTTACCTTCTGTTGTTTACTCTGTTCCACTCTGAAGGCCATCCAAGGAGGTTTGACTAAAAGGTGATGAGAAATCAGTGGTTTGCTTGGTAAATATTTCCAAACTCTAGAGATTCTCTTTTTTTTTTTTCTTTTTGATACGGAGTCTCCCTCTGTTGCCCAGGCTGGAGTGCAGTGGCACAATCTCCACTCACTGCAACCTCCGCCCCCTGGACTCCAGCGATTCTCCTGCCTCAGCCTTGAGAGTTGTTGGGAACTACAGGTGTGCACCACCACATCTGGCTCATTTTTGTATTTTTAGTAGAGACAGAGTTTCTCCACGTTGGCGATGCTGGTCTCGAACTCCTGACCTCAGGTGATCCACCTGCCTCAGACTCCCAAAGTGCTGAGATTACAGGTATGAGCCACCATGCTCGGTCTAACTCTGGAGTTTTTCATTAGAGACAGAGAATTCTGGATCAGAGAGTGATGATTGCAAGTATTATCCAAGGACGATTTGGAAATGTTTTCTGAAGTTCATTAAGGCCTATGCTTCTATTAGGGGCATTGTTAATTTTCTTAAGATTAAAAAAATAGATAAAACTTCATCTTTGTTTCATCATATCTATTAAGATATACCTAATAAGGTATCTATTACATTAATTTTTAAAATGTAAATTGATCTTTCATGACAAACACACTGAACAAACTAGGAATAGAAGGAAATCACCTCAACATAAAAAGGTCGTGTAAGACAAGCCCCTTTTTTTTTTTTTTCTGAGATGGAGTCTCTCTCTGTCGCCCAGGCTGGAGTGCGGTGGCCCAGTCTCGTCTCACTGCAAGCTCCGCCTCCTGGGTTCACTCTCTTCTCCTGCCTCAGCCTCCCGAGTAGCTGGGACTACAGGCACCCGCCACCTCGCCCGGCTAATTTTTTGTATTTTTAGTAGAGACGGGGTTTCACTGTGTTAGCCAGGATGGTCTTGATCTCCTGACCTCGTGATCCGCTCACCTCAGCCTCCCAAAGTGTTGGGATTACAGGCATGAGCCACCGCGCCCAGCCGAAAAGCCCGTTTTTAACATCACAGTCAATGATGAAAAACTGAAAGCCTTTCTTCTAAGATTATAAACAAGGTAAGGATTTTCAGTCTTGCTACTGCTATTCAACATAGTCCCGGAAGTTGTAGCCTGAACAATTAGGCCAGTAAAATAAATAAAAGGCATCCAAATTGAAAGGAAGAAGTAAAATTATCTCTGTTTGCAGATGACATGATCTTACATGCAGAAAACTATTAAGATTCATTAGCTGGGCATGCTGGCAGGAGCCTGTAGTCCCAGCTACTCGGGAGACTGAGGCAGGAGAATCACTTGAATCTGGGAGGCAGAGGTTGCAGTGAGCTGAGATCATGCCACTGCACTCCAGCCTGGGTGACAACAATTAGGACACTTGTTCATTGTTGGCAGGTAGCATAGTCTGTTTTCTACTTCTTTCCTAGAATGCAACAGAGTGAATAATTTATGTTTTCTTATGTTCTCTGCATTCCCTGACCCTCACTTTTTTTTTTTTTTTTGAGGCGGAGTCTCGCTCTGTTGCCCAGACTGGAGTGCAGTGGCCAGATCTCAGCTCACTGCAAGCTCCGCCTTCCGGGTTTACGCCATTCTCCTGCCTCAGCCTCCCGGGTAGCCGGGACTACAGGGGCCGCCACCTCGCCCGGCTAGTTTTTTTTGTATTTTTAGTAGAGACGGGGTTTCACCGGGTGAGCCAGGATGGTCTCGATCTCCTGACCTCGTGATCCACCCGTCTCGGCCTCCCAAAGTGCTGGGATTACAGGCTTGAGCCACCGCGCCCGGCCGACCCTCACTTTTTGTGTAAAGTTTTGTGTATTACCTGATGAATAGAACAAAACTTGTTTCTGCCCATTAAACAGGTAATTCATGTTTTCAAAAGATAAGCATTATCTTTCCTTTATCACTTCTAATAATTCAACTCTGTAGTCCTGATCAGTGTGGCTTACAAACTGGAAGACAAAAGACATTTTAAAAAACCTAATGGCTAAGTTGCTAAAATTAATGCTATAGAAAAGAGAAAAAAACATGCTGAATAGAACTCTGTTCTTAGAGATTTCTCCTGAAAAACTCACATGTTATTTCTTCTCACCTCCATAGGCAAAAAAAAAAAAAAAAAAAAAAAAAAAAGCTACGTGGTCATGCAAAAATTAACAGGTGGGTTGGAATAGTCAGAATGCATTCATAAAAACTGAACTGAAAATATTTGGAGAACAGCACCAATGACTATCGTGAATGCCAACATGCATCCCTAACAACCCTGTGCTGTTACTCTCCAAAGTTTTTATGTCTTGCAAAGTATTAGAAATTTCTATCTGAAGCCATGCCACTCAGAGGGACTGCAAAATACATAATGACATCTCCTTTAGGATGTCCTTAGAGAATTCAAGGAAAAGAAGTTAAATAATTTAAAAAGTGCTTTTGGGTACAGCTATTTAGCAGTAGGGGGTAAGATTAGAGATAGATTGTAAAGATAATAGTAGGGTTAGGGTTAGGATTAGGGTCTGGGTCAGAGTCAGGGCCGGAAGTATGGTTAGAGGTGGGGTCATGGTCAGGGTCAAGATCAGAGTCAAGGTCAAAGTCAGGGTCAGAATTAGGGACCAGGGTAGGGATCAGGGTTTAGGGTCAGGGTCAAAGTCTAGAGACAGGATTGGGGTTAGGATTAGAACCAGAGCTTTGTTCTCCTCAGGACCCACCCGAGAAGAGGCCATGGCTTTGGAGCACCTGGTAGTGTGTCCACAGTGAAGACCAGAGTTTCGTTGTCCTCAAGACTGATCTGGGGGGACGTGGCTGTGGGCCAGTGAGGAAAGTGAGGCAAAAGCTTCCTGTCTGCTCCCTGGGTGCTAAAGGGAGCTCTGCCATGGGCTTTACTTCACACGTTATATCCTGCAAGTCTTGTTTTACAAAAGCATCCCTTCCTAGAGGCTTTGGTTGCTCATCATCACGGCGTGTCATAACACATGATAAGACTTGGATTTGCTTCAGCGGGGAGATCTTGGTATAGAGAAATGCTTAGAGCCACTGTCAGGACAGTTGGGATGAAAGCTGGAGATGGGCAGAGGCTGGAGGAAACATGTGCACCCCCTGTAAATGCTTTTATTCATGTTTTCATTACTCATTTTTCTTACAGTGTTAAGTTAGTAAAAATAGTATTGAAAAATTGAAAAGTAGGCATATTAAAACTTGCAACATTACTTAGGTTTAAATATATTATTTGTACCTCATCGCTTTATATTTTGTTGAGAAAGTTAAAGGTTAATTGGCAGCATATTTTTAATAGTAGATAGAATAATGTCTGTTTTATAAACATTGACATCCTACATTACATGTGTGAACCCTGAAAATCTGAGAAAGGTCTCAGATTTTTTAGAAAGTTTATTTTGCCAAGTTTGAGGATGCGCCCGTGATGCCTCCGCAGGAGGTCCCGACAACACGGGCCCAAGGTGGTCGGGGCCCACCTTGGTTTTACACACTTTAGGGAGACATGAGACATCAATCAATGTGTGAAAGATGTACCTTGGTTCACTCCAGAAAGGTGAGACAACTTGAAGAGAAGGCCAGACCGGGAGCTTCCAGGTCATAGGTATGTAAGAGACAAATGGTTTCATTCTTTTGAGTTTCCGGTTACCCTCTCCCGATGAGGCACTCAGATATGCATTTCTCTCGGTGAGCAGACGGGTGACTCTCAGAGGGAGTCCTGTGTTGGAGACAAGCATTCTGACCTGTAGCTGATTGCAGGAGCTTTCAGGAAAGCATCAGTGGGAAATAATATCTAAATGACAAAAGGTATGAAATGGCTGTGATGAGAGACCTGATGAGAGTTCATTATACCACAACTGACAAAGATATCTGATTTTTTTTTCTGTAGCATACAGCATTTAAAATAATAACTGGAATTATGACTCATAACTCTATACCAGCACATAGCATGAATAAGGAGGACGTTGACAAATTTCCAGGAATTTTATATAATTTCTGAAAACATAACATTTTACCCATACAAATATAACACAGGGAAGATTAGATATCTCTTTTTATTTGTATATTTTGTATGGTTTTCCTTATAAAATATTACATCCTATTTTTCTTGCAAAACATGCCCTACTTTTCTTACATACTTTGCATAGAGTTGTTTCTAGTTATTCTATTATTTCTAGTAGTGTTTTTTTTTTTTTTTTTTTTTTTGGAGACAGAGTCTTGCTCTGTCCCCCAGGCTGGAGTGCGGTGGCATGATCTCAGCTCACTGAAATCTCCACCTTCTGGGTTCATGCCATTCTCCTGCCTAAGTCTCCTGAGTAGCTGGGACTACAGGTGCCTGCCACCGTGCCCAGCTATTTTTTTGTATTTTTAGTGGAGACATGGTTTCACCGTGTTAGCCAGGATGGTCTCGATCTCCTGACGTCATGATCCACCCATCTTGGCCTCCCAAAGTGCTGGGATTGTAGGCATAAACCACTGTGCCTGGCTTGTTTCTAGTAGTTTTATTTACATATATTGATTATAATTTTAATACTTTTATTTTCCAGAGAAAACTAGGACATAGACCATTTTAAACTGTCATATGTTAGCATTCTGTAGTAGATTAGAAAATGTATGAGTATACCATCTTCCAACATCCGGATGTGTTTTCTCATAGTAATATGTTTCTCATAGTACACAGTACAGTGTGGTAGGCAAAAACATGTTTATTAACAGGCCAAAATATCTAGTTTCTCTGTAAAAATAAGAAGCCAAAAGTATATAAATTTGAATTACTTATGTCCAGTAATTAATGTTTTAGTATTGTATCTTATTTATAAATGATCTAGATATTTAATGGAAATATTTTACTTAGCTTAACTTTAAGGTTAAAAATTACCAAAAGTCTTTTGGAAACTACTATCAGGCAGATTTACTGTAAAAAACTTATTATTGAAATAACGTTTTTCGCTTTTCACAAGATGGCACCACAAGCGAAGAAGGAAACTCCTGCCCCTCCTAAAGCCAAAGCCAAAACAAAGGCTTTAAAGGCCACAAAGGCAGTGTTGAAATGTGTCCACAGCCCCCCCAAAAAAGAAGATCTGCACCTCACCCACCTTCCAGCGTCCCAAGACACTGCGACTCCAGCCCAGATATCCTGGGACAAGCACCCCCCGGAGAAACAAGCTTGACCACCATGTTATCATCAAGTTTCCACTGACCACTGAGTCAGCCATGAAGAAGATAGAAGACAACAACATGCTTGTGTTCACTGTCGATGTTAAAGCCAACAAGCACCAGATCAAACAGACTGTAAAGAAGCTCTGGGACGTGGATGTGGCCACAGTCAACATCCTGATGGAAAGAAGAAGGCATATGTTCGACCTACTGGCTCCTGATTACGATGCTTTGGATGTTGCCAACAAACTTGGGATCATCTAAACTGAGTCCCGCTGGCTGATTCTAAATAGATGTATATCTTTTCACCATAAAAAAAAGGAAATAATGTTTTTCATAAAAATGACGACTTAAAATCTTAAAGCTTATAGATTTGATTCTAATTATCTAGTAAGTATAATATTAGCTTCTTGTAAGCACTCAAGCAGGGTAGAAACTTGTTTGTTGGCCAGGCATGGTGGTTCACACCTGTAATCCTAGCACTTTGGGAGGTCGAGGTGGGTGGATCATGAGGTCAGGAGATCAAGACCATCCTGGCTAACACTGTGGAACCCTGTCTCTACTAAAAATACAAAAAAAATTAGCTGGGCGTAGTGGCAGGGGCCTGTAGTCCCAGTTACTTGGGAGGCTGAGGCAGGAGAATGGCGTGAACCCAGGAGGCAGAGCTTGCAGTGAGCCAAGATCGCACCACTGCACCCCAGCCTGGATGACAGAGAGAGACTACATCTCAAAAAAAAAAAACAAAAAAAAAAAACTTGTTTGTTTTATATTTAATAGTGATAACTCTGAAGATATAGTTGTTTTATTACACAAAAAATATTAAATTTATCTTATTTAACTAAGTTGTATCCAAATTGCGTTAACTTGAAAAACATTTGGATCGGTTCCTATATTTCTAGGAGTTTGGGGAATATTTATTTATAAATGATTATTGTTTTTCCAAGCCAAGTTAGAATAGAACACTTTTAGAGGATTTTATAAATGAATTTTGCAATGCTACATTTCTACTCATTGGATTACAAGTTGTCAGGCATCCAAAATGATTAACAAAATGAAGATTTCTAGGGCTTCTGTGGGAGAGTATGGAAGGTCTTTTTGAACTTTTTAATGCTGTCAAATGAAGAATGATGAGCTTCATAAATTCAGAAAGTAGAAATTTCATTATGTTTTTGTTTTTTTGAGTCGGAGTTTCACTCTTGTTGCCAAGGCTGGAGTGCAGTGGAGTGATCTTGGCTCACTGCAGGCTGCACCTCCCAGGTTCAAGCGATTATCCCGCCTCATCCTCCCTAGTAGCTGGGACTACAGGCATGCGCCACCATGCCCAGCTAATTTTTGTATTTTTAGTAGAGACGGGGTTTCACCATGTTGGCCAGGATGGTTTCGATCTCTTGGTCTCAGGTGATCCACCCGCCTCGGCTTCCCAAAGTTCTTTGATGACAGGCATGAGCCACTGCACCCAGTGAGAGATTTATTTCCTGTAAAGGATTGCAGCCTGCAGGATAGTCCTGACAGGCTAGGAAGCATAACTCCAGCCAGAAGTCAGAAACAGACACTTCAAGGGAGAGCTAAAGCAAATAGTAATTTATACTGAGTGGCATGGCCAAATACACATATTTAATAAGCTCTAGGAGGAGTCATGCATATTTCTGAAAGGAGAAATGCATGCATGCGCAATTGACTTTCTTGCTCCTTCATGGGTCCAATGTACAAAAAATTGGCAGTGTTAACATGATCCCAGGGTGGAGTTTTCAGCCCTCTGACATTAAAAGGTGAAGCAGAGGATATGAAAATTCGCTCTGTGCATCCTGTGTATGCTGTCCAGAACCTCTCCGTCATGGGTGGTCTCTTATCAGGCAAGAGAGGAGAGGCAGCTTCAGGCAGTTGGTTGAAATCAGTGGTGGAGTCTTTTGAAAGGCTTGTTTCTGTTAAATCCTTAGGGAAGAAAGCCTCATCATGGTTAGCAAAGGAGGGGGTATAACGAGGTGTATCTGACCCCTGTCATCCCATCCTGCCCAACTTGTAATAGGGGAGGAAAAATAATTTTCACTCTACCTTTACGGAATTCTAAGATGGGACCCTCTGTAAATCCGAGAACTCAGTTTTGAAAGTCACTCTGGGATCCCCGCAGCCAAGAGTGGGTCTGTTCAGTCATTTGGGAGCTTACGATTTCATTTTCATTTATCAGTGCTAATGGGAATGAGTAGGCTGTCTTCCTGGCAGCTTAATTTTGAAAGAAACTCCTTGGATGGGGTTAATGGCAGCTGTATTTTCTGGGAGCTCTGCTATAATTAGATAAAGTAAGTTCTGGTAAGATTTCTTTCTTTATCTTCGGTATCTCAAATGTTTTCATTTAAATAATCTTTATAACAACTTTTTTTTTTTTTTTTTGAGACAGAGTCTTGCTCTGTTGCCCAGGCTGGAGTGCAATGGCCTGATCTTGGCTCACTGCAAGCTCTACCTCCCAGGTTTATTCCATTCTCCTGCCTCAGCCTCCCAAGTAGCTGGGACTACAAGTGCTCGCCACCACACCTGGTTAATTTTTTTTGTATTTTTTTTTAGTAGAGACGAGATTTCACCATGGTAGCCAGTATGGTCTCGATCTCCTGACCTCGTGATCCACCTGCCTCAGCCTCCCAAAGTGCTGGGATTACAGGCATGAGCCACTGTGCCCGGTCCCTATGACAACTCTTGATGTCTGAGTGGGTTCCCACACAGTCATCTGTTGTAAGACTTTCTGATTCCTTTTTTTCCTTTGGTCATTATGAATAGGGCTTCTGTACATAATTGCATGGTAGCTTTTGTTTGGAAATAATATCAAAGTGGCTGTCAAAATACTTATGAATGTGATTTTTGGATTGTAAGGTGAGACTTGTTTAGCTTTGGGAAAAACTGCCCAACTTGTAATAGGGGAGGAAAAATAATTTTCTCTCTACCTTTATGGAATTCTTAGATGGGACCCTCTGTAACAAATTACAGATTAAAATGAGAAAAACGTAGACAAGTTTAAAAACATGTATACCTTATGGATACATGGGAGATACTCAGGGAAAAATGAGTAAATCTCCAGCAGGTGGCTTTCAATCCAAGTGTAAATGCTATCTTCAACTTAAAGAAAGAAGATTTGAGGATCAGTAGTGGGGAGGTAACAGGCAAAAGCACAGTAGACAAGGGTAAGTTTTCTTATACAGACTTAACTCCATGCATTCTCTGTTGATAAGACTCTTTAGTGATTTAGTCATCCTTCTCTTCTTGGTTGGTGCTGAGAGAGAGAGAGAGAGAGTGATCTTTTAAATGGAGATTTCTTTTATAGATGTAAATTTTCCTTACAGAAGGGTAACTTCTATTCTGTTTTCAGAACTTCCTTTTTTAGCATTTTTTTCAAAGTAATCAGCTCAGAATAATTCTTATGCCAAAGGGACATATTTTGGGGTGGCATATTCTGGTTTCCTACCATCACATTTTTGGGTGGCATATTCTGGTCTTACACACTGTCTTCCACCAGCAATGAAAAGAGTTCTTGTTTTTCCTCCAGCAATTTGTCATTTTTTTAGAGTTTAGCAGTTCTAACAGATATAGACCAGCTGAGCTATCTCATTGTGGTTTTCAGTTCTCTAGTACGTTGAGCATCTTTTTGTATGTTTACTTGCCATCCATAGATCGTCTTTGGTGAGGTGTCTGTTCAGAACTGTGTGCATTTTTAATTGAGCTGTTTAAGTTATTGTTTAGTTTCAAGAATTTTGTATATATTTTGAATACAAATTCTTTCTCAGATCTGTATTTTGCAAATTTTTTTTTCAATATGTGGCTTGCCTTTTTGTTCCCTTAACAAGGTCTTTTCCAGAGTATAAACTGTAAATATTGAGAAATCCACATTGTCGGCTGGGCGCGGTGGCTCAAGCCTGTAATCCCAGCACTTTGGGAGGCCGAGACGGGCGGATCACAAGGTCAGGAGATCAAGACCATCCTGGCGAACACGGTGAAACCCCGTCTCTACTAAAAAAATACAAAAAACTAGCCGGGCGAGGTGGCGGGCGCCTGTAGTCCCAGCCACTCGGGAGGCTGAGGCAGGTGAATGGCGTAAACCCAGGAGGCGGAGCTTGCAGTGAGCTGAGATCCAGCCACTGCACTCCAGCCTGGGCGACAGAGCGAGACTCCGTCTCAAAAAAAAAAAAAAAAAAAAAGAAATCCACATTGTCATTTCTTCTGCATATATCAACCTTGTGTGTCATTTGTTAAAATTCATGACCAAAACCAAAGGCACATAGCTTTTCTTCCATAGTTTCTTCTAGAAATTGTATAGTTTTGCATTTTTAGTGTAAGGATGATTTTGAGTGATTATTTGTGTAAGTTGTAAAGTTTTCATCTCCATGCATATCATTTCCTATGGTTTCCAATAATTGTTCCCTCACTATTTTTGGGAAAGACACAGGGTAGTGGGCTCTGTTAGAGCAGCTAGATGGCTAGACATGAAGAGGAGGGGGAGCTCCTGAAAAAGGGAAAGTCTGGGAAGGCTCACCTGGAGGGACCACGAAAAATTCACATTTAGTGGCATCTGTAATGCTAGAGTGGACGGGCACTTGTCAATTGCAGGTAAGAGGGAGAAGAGGTACCTATGCAGAAAGAAACATCCTAGAAATCCTGTTAAGATGCCCCAGTCATCACTCACTCTGCAGTAATAATGTCACAATATTGCTAGCTACATGCTGATAAGGACAAAGGGGACATTGTTAAAAGAAACCTGGCACCATAAGTACAGATTAAGGCAGAGAAGCACACTGAAAAGAGACAGACGCAGTAGGTACAAATGTGACCGCTGTCAGCCTGCCTGGGATGGCGGGAAGGAGCCCGGTGCCAGAGTGGATTCGGATCGATCACCACACACGTGCCTCATCCAACAGTAAGGAGGTCCCACAAGCCTAAGTGGGGCAAGTCGGGGACCTAAGGCAGGAAAAGCAGACAAAGAAAACAGGCGGAGACTTGAGACAGAAGCAAGAAGGCGAGGAAGTCCAAAATAAAATTCCCTGCACAGGACTCTTAGGCTGCTTTCCTGTACGACCAGCCTACTCCTATTTTTCCACAATAAGCTCTTCACAGTGTATTTTTTTCAATGAAGTTATCTTTGTATTGCCTCTTGGTGAAAATCTTTCTTCCA